>NC_057799.1:322847798-323147798 GCF_018294505.1 Triticum aestivum
GTGTGTGTGTGTGTGTTTGAAATAGGAGTAGATAGATTACTATCAAGATCGAGGTGCTGCCCTACTCCTTCGATGTCGGGTAGTGTGTGTGCGTGTGTGTGTGTGTTTGAGAGAGAAGCCAGTCGATAGATTAGTATCAAGATCGAGGTGTCACCCTACTCCTTCGGTGTTGGGGAGTGTGTGTGTGTGTGGTTATGTGGGTGTGGGTGTGTGTGTGGGGGGGGGGCAGTGACACTTACATATCCCTACTCTTATAAAAAATAGAGTTGGTGATGATGGTGTTCCTGCCATCCTGCAATATAGGCCATCCGATTTATATCCGACGGATAGGAAGGGAAACTGTGGCAATTTTGCAAAAAGATACTCACACCCCTCTCCGCATTTGGAAATAAGGCATTCCCTCGTTCATCCTTTTCTCCCACAAGATAAACTACTCATACAAATGCATCTTGATGTTCCGTGCAACGCATGGGCATCTTGCTAGTAGGAGGAAGGAGTTTGTGTGACACATATCTAGCTAGGTAGATAGCATTTGTGCGAGGCATACTTAAAGCATCACGAAGATAAACAAAATTGTGTGCATGCAAGTGCCGGAAAAATGAAGCGAGAAACAATGTGTGTGTGTGTGTGTGCGCGCGCGCGCTCGTGTGTGTGAGAGAGAGAGGGAGTGGGAGAGAGAGAGAGAGAGAGCGAAATCTCAAAACAAAAGGTGCTCTGCTGGAATCCCATTGTATGTATTCATATGGTTCCGGAACTTGAGTTAACCTTAGGCATATGTGTGAGAGACATTATTATACTTTGAGACATTAGTGGCTGTGGGTGGGAGGAATTAAAGGGGTGGGCGTGTTCGACAAAGAGAGCGTGTGTGTTTCTGTGTGAGAGACTTGTAGGACGGGGTAGAAAGACGAATTCTAACCTTGACGGAGGGAGAGAAATACATGAAGTGCGCGTGTGTGATTCCAATGCCCACAGAGAAATGAGACATGTATGTGTGTGAGAGAGATTGCACAATTCATTCACGTATCACTATCTAGCGATCGTGGACGTGCATCGCTTGAACATAAATCAATATCTACTTCGTATCGTGGCCAAAGGTACAATATCGATTCAACGCTATAAAGATTGGACACTCACATATCACATTTTTTTCTATCTAAATAAACTTTTTCAGTTGTGCATGCCAAAGTGACAATGATGTTTCTTCAAACAACAAATGTAGCTATCATGTACATGCACCATTGTTACTCTTGCATTCAAAATCATTAGTCTTGGATGATTTAAGGTTGTATTATGAAGTAATATATGTAATATTCATATATTAATTCAATGGGTACGCAATTTATGAAATGGAGGCTATGTAATCATATGAGGTAACACTTTTAAGTAGCGGACTACAATATCCATTTCTTTTTGTGCGCCTCTACACTAACACGTCAATGCATTATGTTTAAAGTAAATAACCAATTGCACTAAATTATCTATTTACACGAGAAATACATAGGCTGAGTGTTTGATCCCTTCTTTTGTGAACGCGCCACTACACTCGTACGATTGGCCGCGCCCGTGTGAACGTCCAAGTTATCGGCGCATCATCCCGAGTTATTGTCTTTCTTTCTGGGGTGGACTTCACACCAGTTATTAACTGCTAACGCGTGCCCCGTGTACACAGTCTCGCATGACCTTCCCGCTATCACGGTCCAAAATTAGTTGAAACTGGATACGAACGATCCCGCGGGCGGCAAAATCTCCCGCCTCCTTCTAAAATTTCCGCCACCTTAGTCTTTAGCATGCGAAATTCCTCTTTTGTCCTTGGTGCACGGAGACCAACAGTTACAATATCGCCCTCATCTACATAATAGGTCGGGGCTGCTTTGGTAACTTCCGGTTCCCCCCACTACACGGCACCCCCATTTCCTCTCCCCCTCCCGCAAAAACGACTAACTCCACAGCACCAGAGCATCTGACATCATGCCGTCTGTACTTCATCGGCCTTTCTCCCCTCCCCTCTCGAAACCCTAGACTACTCATCCACCGGCGTACCAGAGCCCATTCACTGCCAGTGGTGTCCAGCTCACCGGATCTGCTTCTACGGCCGCATCTACCCCTCCCACCTCCCCTAGAAACAAGTAGACTGCTCATCCACCACTGTACCACAGCCCATTCAGTGCTGGCCTTGTCCACGGTGCCGGATCTGCTTCCCTGGTACTCTCGTCAACCGCAACGCATCTGCAGCGGCTCATTCGTACTCCCCACCGGAGAGCTTCGTCCACACCCCCCCGGAGCCGCCCCACCGACGCCCCCTTCGACGACCTCTGATCCTCTTCGCCGACACCTTCCTCAACCCTACCGGAGCTGCTTCGCCGACACCATCGTCAACCCCACCAGAGTAGCTTTGCCTATGCCATTTTCAACCCTACCGGGGCCGCTTTGCCAACTCACAAGTCCACGGCCTCAGATCCGCTTCCTCGCACCCTCATCCAACCTACCGGAGCAGCTTCTGATGCCCCGTTCACGGCCGCAGATCCGCATCGTCGACACCATCCTTAACCCAACCACCGGAGCAGCTTCACCTACGCCCTTGTCCACGGCCACAGATCCGCTTCGCCCACACCATAGTCCACTCTACCGGAGCCGCTCCACAAACACCCTACTCGACGGTTCTAGATCTCCTTACCGGACCCCGACAGCCAGCAACTTCATCACCCTTGACGTTTCTAACCTGATTCCCACCGTCTGGCAAGATGCCAAGCACCCGCCACAGCCTAGGTACTTGTCACCTTTAAACCCGTCCAGCATCACCTGCCCGATGTACTTCAAATATACTAACAGGTCACTGTTACCTGTTATGCAGTTGGCAAAAACTACAAGGATGATGTTTCTTCTGGATCTAACAGCTTGGCCAACCAAGATCCTGGACCGAGGCATTGCTATGATCTTGTAAGCGCGTCTCTCTCTTGTATTGTTCTGTGCCTGCCAGCGTGCTTTGCTAGGATTTTCGACCAGTAATCCCTTTGTGCAGACAATG
Organism: Triticum aestivum; assembly: GCF_018294505.1. NCBI lineage: Eukaryota > Viridiplantae > Streptophyta > Magnoliopsida > Poales > Poaceae > Triticum > Triticum aestivum. The sequence continues at coordinate 322,850,824 of NC_057799.1, forward strand.
ATTTCTACTACTGGCTGCTAAATTAGATATGTAGATGTCATACATGAAACTACCTCGTACCTCCGTTCCTAAATATAAGTCTTTCTAGATATTCCACTATAGGCTACATATGGAGCAAAATGAGTGAATCTACACTTGAAAATGCATCTATATACATCTGTATGTGGTCCATACTGGAATCTCTACATAGACATATATTTAGGAATAGAGGCAGCACATTACACAAAATCGTAGGTGCCATGTAGGAAGTCCAGTGCACTACATTAGGCTCCCTTAGAGTGCCTGCTAGTCCAGCACACAGAGTCATGGCTAGTTTATGCTACACACACAATCATTAATTGGTGGTTTAAATATGCGCAAGGGATATGCAATGTATTATCATGTAGAGATGTCTGAAATTAGCCATGTCAACTTGCAGATAGGGTTACACAATGAAAAAGTACAAGATGTATGTGGCAATTTCATGGAACATCCAAAAAAAGGAGAGCCAGCGGTGAGCCTATACAGTGTGCTATGGTACGTCACTCCTCCATTGCAATCATCGTGACATGTTATTTGTATGTCAGTTCTATTGGCCAAGTTTCTTAGGGACAGTTATTACGAGTTATCCTAAGAAAATAAGCACCTGTGAATATAAGCTCCATGTAATAAGCCAACCAATTCTTTTCATTGCGTTTTTAGCTTATCTTTGGTATGATCAGTGAAAAGTCTAGATTGCATTATATTTTTTCATTTTGCTGCCCATATGAAAATTAATTTGACTTGCAAACATCACAAATTGAACCCAGTGCAGTAATTAATATGATAGGAAAACAGACCATCACTATTTGCTCAAAATGCAAATACAAAGATACCATCTACTTGGCACAATCTACTTTGGTCAATGTTTTCCATAGTGAACCCATTGCCTAATTTAAACGAAGAACGCATGACCCACATTTAAATGAAGAACAATTATTTATTGAAATTCGATGGTCCAAGTGGCTGATTATTATCATATAGCAGCACCACCTGAAAGCATCATATAGCAGCAGCAGCAGCTCATAGCAACTCATCATACAGCAGCAGCAGCTCATAGCAACTCATCATACAGCAGCAGCAGCAGTGTGCAATTCATCATATACCAACAACAGCTCATAACAATTCATCATATAGCAGCAGCAGGAGCAGCTCATAGCAATTCATCATATAGCAGCAGCAGGAGCAACTCATAACAATTCATCATATAGCAGCAGCAGGAGCAGCTCATAAGAAGTCATCATATAGCAGCAGCAGGAGCAGCTCATAGAAATTCATCATATAGCATCAGCAGGAGCTGCTCATATCAATTCATCATACAACAGCAGCAGGAGCAGCTTATAGCAACTCATCATATAGCAGCAGCAGCTCATAGCAATTCATCATATAGCAGCAGCAACAGCTCATAGAAATTCATCATATAGCAGCAGCAGGAGCATCTCATAGCAATGCATCATATAGCAGCAGCAGAAGCAACTCATAGCAATTCATCGTATAGTGGATCAGAATGAAAATTTGGCAAAAAATCAGAGGAGATCCTCACCTTGTTGGATGAGCTCATCCTTCAACAGCACCTCAAGGCCACGACCTAGGAGGTGGGGAGGGGGAATAAGGTGCCTTCTGCCGCAGTGTGGCATCAGCCATAGTTGTGCAGTGCCTGCCGGAGTAGTGCGTTGGACGAACCACAGTGGAGCAGCTGCTGGAGACCATGAGAATGAGGGGCGGCGCCAGAGGGAGGAGCAGCCAGGGAGATTTGCCCCTACCTGCCGGCCATGTAGCCTAGCTGGACAGAGCATCGTCGAGGACCAGGTCAGATGGGACCAGTGGTGACGGCTCGCTGGAGGAACCCTAGTGCTGCAGGCAGGGGATCAAGGTAGAGGGAAAGGGGAGAGGAGATGCAAACGGGGAGGGCAATGAACGCTTGCGTGTTTGTTTTTACTTGAGGGTGAGGTGTGACGTGGGCGTCAGCAGTTGCATTTTGAGTGTAATATAGACAGACAACAGAGTCATTTCACTATTCCCCTTCCCTTCAATTTTTAGTGAGGTTCTACCCGAAACACCCCCCTCCAAAGCAAAATTAGTTAAGCCCAAGCCCATAACTCAAAAATGACTTCTTTACGTCTTTTATGGCTTATTTTGACAATAAGCCCTGAAAAGGCGGAATAGAACTGGCCCTTAACCTGCAATTCAATTGTGCGTGCAATGATGAATCACTCCTGCCTGCTATAGTGTACATTTAGGCATCATCATACGTGGCATAACCTAATACATGTGCATTCCATTGTAGAATCTGGAATATGCAATGTTTATGTTAGTTCATACGTTGCACATGATGTTTAAATGCCCCTTAAATCTGGTCAGTCAAGTGATGGTCTTTAAGCCTCCTTCTTTGCTTCTTTTCTTGATACGTAAGATTAGCTCACACCTCTGTTCAATTGCTTGTTTGCATCAGCCAACCATACTAGGACTGTTTGCTTTGATTACTTGCTGTTCTTGACCTAACACTCTAACAGAGCTTGTCAACGATTTAAACACTAAGGGCTGATGTAGTGGGGCCTTTTCTAACTCATAGGTGACATAAAGGTTTGGCTGTACACTAAAGTAGGCTCTCCAAGAGTACCCGGAGATCCAGTTCGAAGGTATGCCTGGTTTTTACATAGTGCAGACTTCAGATATAGTAAATGCTCATTTCATTGTGTGCAAGTGCAAGAGATGCGGCATGTTTCATTATGTGGTGTTGTTTTGTTATAATCTCATCCTTTTGTGTTCACAGAATGGAAAGTATGCATATTTATCTTCCAAGGAGATGAGTAACTAGTTTGTGTCACCTTGCAGAGGAGGTGCAATGAAGATAAGATTGAGGATTCCCAAGTACAAGATGTTAGGAAGGATCCTTGCAAGAGAAGTAGGAGCTGTGCTGAGCCTCTTCAACCTGTTAAGGTAAGTCACTGTATCCAACTCAACAGTTCAATTCCTTGTTTGTTTCAGGCATAGTTAATTTGCTCTTTTCAATTGCTTTATTTGTCCTTAGTTAATGAGATGCCCAAAGAATGATGCCTGATGTTGGGTACTTGTATAACTATTAGTTGACATAATTAAAGGCCTTACCATTTAATTACTCTGCCGAAGTGTGCCTGAAGCTTTGAAGTCTATTAACCAACTATTATTGCATGAGGCTCACAATCTAGTTTATACTAGGCTAATGATTGCATAGTTTTGCTTGCTGTAGTATGTTTGTATGAAACCCTCTGCTATTCATTATGCTCCCTAAGACTTTAATTGAGCTACAGAATGGCCAACTGCTTGCTTACTTCTACGCAACGTGCTGCCTAAATTTGTAACTTATCTGTGTTTTGGATTGGGCCCCAACATCATGCTCCTCTGGTGAGCTAAGAGAGATTTCTGTATGCAGGCTGCACAGACTACCTTTTTTATAATTTTTAAAATATCACCTGCTTATGCTTCATGACGTGTAACATTATTGTTAGTCCTGTTTTGCCATGTACAAAATAGTCTATCTTGCTCGCTTCACTGTTGTAACTATATTTTTGCCCTAGTCATGTGTACTTACAGAAACATTTCAGGATGAAGTGACATCAGCACAAAGATCTGCGAGCAGTGCGGCATGGCCGTTACCGAATGATTATGGATTGGAATTGGAATGTGCTAATGTTCTCGAGCATCAACTAGAGGTGGCAAGACAACATGTACATGATTCTTAACATACAATCAACAAGTTGAGACTGGACATGTAGGTATTAGATGCAGGAGTCAAAAAATGAAACAAGACACTGAGGTAACAACGAAGGAATTGGAGATTTTGCAGACTGAAATTTGTGCTATCTAAATCCGGCCAATCCTATTTTATGAAGAGATTATAGTTCAAATGGTAAGTTATGTTGATGCGCGTCCATGATGTATGAGCTGTATTTGCCCAGTGTATGTAATTTGCTGTTTGTGTATGCTTTATTATCACTGGTGCGAACCATAATGCCCAGTGGGTATAATCGGCTGTAATTTCTTTATTGTATAGTGTAGGATTATTCTACGTTTCTATGCCTTAGTCTCTTTATTGTATAGTGTATGTTTTTTAGAGGTGATATTATAGAGTAGGATAATTCTTTGAATATGCTATATCGTTCAAACGGGGTCCAACTCGCCCAAACGTTGTAGTGACCATGGCCCTCCACAGGCCGTACGATCCATGGGCCATCTACGGGACGGACGATCCATGGCCTTCTATGGCCGTCGGATCCGTGGGCCTTCTATGGGCTGTTGTTCCATGGGCCTTCTATCGGCTGTCGGATCCATGGGCCTTCTATGGGCCGTCGGATCCATGGGCCTTCTATGGGCCGTCGGATAAATGGGCCTTCTATGGGCCGTCGGGTCAATGGGCCTTCTACGTCCCGTAGGATCCATGGGCTTTCTAGGGGCCGTCTCATCTATGGGCCTTGTACGGGCCGTATAAGGGGCCGTAAACGGGCTAGAGTGGAAATCGTACGTTTTATGGGCTGACCATAACGGGCCGTTAATAGGCCGTATTTGATGATGCTATGAAAATGGCCCAACAGATTAACGGGCCACTAACGGGCCGACTGTATCCACGGGCTGAATTTGGCCCACAAGCAGAAAATGCCAGTAACGGGCCGTAAGTAACCGAATGCTGGAAATGAGCCCAAGAATAAATGGGCCCTGAGAAGGCCGAAAGGTAACACGGGCTGGAAATGACCCAATGGAATAATGGGCCGCTAATGGGTATAAAGCGATACACTGTTCATTAGGGGCCGGTTTCACCACGGACCATTAATGGGCCAAGAGTTACAAAGGGACTCATATGGGCCGAAATACGTCATGGGCCATACATGGGCCGGAAGTTACAACGGGCTGGAATCATATTGGACGGCCCAGATGACGCTACTGGGCCTAATTCCGTTAGGCCATAACGGGTCGTGAGTTAGCGGGCTGTAAATGGGCTATATGCGAACATGCCGTTAACAGGCTTTCCGTGGGCCGGCCCGCCACCTTTTGACCAAGTCAAACGGGCCGGCCTTTTCACAGGAATGGGCCTTTGTTGGGCCGTGCCACGTGTCGACGTATCATAGGCGCCTTGCATCCAATGAGTGGATGACATCTGTCCCAACGGTGAGCCGACACGTGTTTCCTCCAGCCAATGATGATTTTACACGTGGAAAATCCCCATTGGCCGGGGTTGTTAATGGGTTATCGGATCCAAAACCGGACCCGATAGCTTAACGGCGTTCCGTTACGGTGGATGCCACGTGTCGGTCACCCTTGACGAAAGCACTTCTGTGACGCGCGGTTTATCGTCATGGAAGTGGACACTTCCGTGATGATAATTTTGGTAATGTCATGGAACACTTCTACGACAACACAGGTATGACTATCTTGATTCTGTCATAAAATTGTCATGGATGTACATGCATGACAGAAAACGTGACCTACTGTGACAAACACGTATCATCACGGAAGTGCATTTTTTTTTGTAGTGTATTTTCCCGCTTTGCTCCTTCCCGCCATATTTTCCAGCTCTCTAGTTCCCGCCAGTATCTCCCGCCATATTTCCCGCTACTGAGTTCCTGCCTTTCTTTGTGTTCTCAACCTATAAAACACCCTCGGCACTAACGTTGGTAAGCATTCTAGTGTAGTCTCGTAGTCTCGCCAAGATGTCCGGATACCCTTTCGATCGTAGTTTTCAACATAGTATGTCCAAATGTCTTCTGGATTTAGCCGCCGATTTCAGGGTAGACAACATATTAGTTATGTGGGACGAACTCATCAGTAGTGACATCCTACTGAATGAGCTGTCTCACACATTAAGTAGGTGCGGGTGGCCTTCCAGGACCTTTGAGGAGATACAGAAAGAACTTCTGAGGTTGCATGGAAGATACCTAAAGTGTGGAAGGTACCTAAAGTTTGGAGCAAAACATACTTTTTTAGGGAGTGCCGACAGCGTGGATGAAGACGATATCTTCATGCCGCCGCTTCCAGGTTCTGCATCCTTAAAGGGCAAAAGTTCTTCATCGTCGAAGGGCAAGAGTTCTTCATTGTCGAAGGGCAAGAGTTCTTCATCGTCGAAGGGCAAGAGTTCTTCATTGTCGAAGGGCAAGAGTTCTTCATCGTCGAAGGGTAAGACTTCTGCATCGATGGAGGATGACGATGATGACTTCATGTAGTTTTTATGCTGTATGTTGTAAGTTAAGTCGTACATACCGTTTAATTTAGATGTAGTTCTATCTAGTTGTTTGTTCTATCTTGTTGTACGAGCATTATGTTCTATCTAAATATGATGTTGTAGTTTAGATAACAGAGTACTAAAATAGAGTAGGCATATGTCTCATACATAAGTATATAGTCATTTGTCTCATACATAGAATAGACATAAGTATCATACAGAAGTAGATGGTCATGTCTCTACTGATAGATAGAAGCGTCACTAACGACGTCTGGCCTGGCGGGGAGGCGGATCTCGAGGCATCGTCCATCCCAACCTGTTGGGTGCCCTGATGTTACGAGGAGGAATCTCAGGCTCTCCCTGGTCATGCTGTGTATCCTATGTGGGGCCTGGTGGAGGAGTCGAAAACATGTTCATCCAGTTGGTGTGCTGCGACATCTGAGCCTGTATGTTCTCCTCGGGATGTTGATCACTCCCCCACGTATCATGTGATGCCGACATAGACACCTGATATCTGTAGGCTCCTGCACGATGGAACGTTAAGTCATGAAGAATGGGGTCGCCTCAATTAATATTGAGAACAATAAATATGAAGACACATACCTGCTGGCTGTGACGGCTGCTCTGGCTCAAACACGAAGCTCGACGCGGTACCGTGCTGTTGTTCCTGTTGCCAACTGTGCAGCTACTGCTTCAACATGTGCCCTCAGTGCTGCATCTCTTGCAGCTTTCTTGTCCCTAACGTGTCGCTGCATGCACACATTAAGTCTGTCATGTATCAAATTGCACTTCCGTAACTGGTTCTGGTTGCAGAGTTTTTTGAACAGATTCATCAGGTTCTTAGTTCTAAACTGCGAGAAGAAATTAGCCCCCAGATGGCGCATGCACCAACGGCTCTGCAAGTCCTGCAATGGAGCTTGTTCCCCAAGGCCTGGGTTTGTCAGTGTCCTTATCGCACTGAGTATACCTGCATGCCTTTCATGAATGATGCACACATTGGGCTTCTCCTTCACAACTGATATTTTCAACTGCCTGAAGAACCATGTCCAACTTTCAATGTTCTCACTCTCCACAAAAGAAAATGTGAGTGGGACAACTTGATTTTGGCCGTCTTGACCTATGGCTGTTAGGATCTGACCCTTGTACTTGCCAGTGAGAAAAGTACCATCAACACATATCACCGGCCGGCAATGCCTGAATGCTTCGATGCATACACCGAAAGAGAATAATAGACGATCCAGCACCGTCACAGTTGGGAACTCTGGCATGAACAGGTCTTAGATATCGATATAGGTGCCTGGATTCCGCTGCTGTAGTGTGTGGATGTGACGCCCCCGATTTGACCGTACACTAATCATGCACGCAAACGTGTACGATCAAGATCAGGGACTCACGGGAAGATATCACAACACAACTCTAAAACATAAATAAGTCATACAAGCATCATAATACAAGCCAGGGGCCTCGCCGGCTCGAATACAATTGCTCGATGATAGATGAGTCAGCGGAAGCAACAATATCTGAGTACAGACATAAGTTAAACAAGTTTGCCTTAAGAAGGCTAGCACAAAAGTAGCAACGATCGAAAAGGCAAGGCCTCCTGCCTGGGACCTCCTAACTACTCCTCGAAGCCGAACTCCATGTAGAAACATCCTCGGGATCTCTAGCTCCTGGACTCCAGCATCTGGTTGCGACAACCAGGTATAGAAAGGGGAAAAGAGGGAGAAAAGCAACCGTGAGTACTCATCCAAAGTACTCGCAAGCAAGGATCTACACTACATATGCATGGGTATATGTGTAAAGGGCCATATCGATGGACTGAACTGCAGAATGCCAGAATAAGAGGGGGATAGCTAATCCTGTCGAAGACTACGCTTCTGGCACCTCCATCTTGCAGCATGTAGGAGAGAGTAGATGGTAAGTTCACCAAGTAGCATCGGATAGCATAATCCTACCCGGCGATCCCCTCCTCGTCGCCCTGTTAGAGAGCAATCACCGGGTTGTATCTGGCACTTGGAAGGGTGTGTTTTATTAAGTATCCAGTTCTAGTTGTCATAAGGTCAAGGTACAACTTCGGGTCGTCCTTTTACCGAGGGACACGGCTATTTGAATATATAAACTTCCCTGCAGGGGTGCACCACATAACCCAACACGCTCGATTCCATTTGGCCGGACACACTTTTCCGGGTCATGCCCGGCCGCGGAAGATCAACACGTCGCAGCCCCACCTAGGCTCAATAGAGAGGTCAACACGCTGGTCTAAATCCTATGCGCGCAGGGGTCTGGGCCCATCGCCCATTGCACACCTGCACGTTGCATACGCGGCCGGAAGCAGACCTAGCCTAGCAGGCGTTCCAGTCCAATCCGGCGCGCGCCGCTCCGTCGCTGACGTCAAGAAGAGCTTCGGCTGATACCACGACGTCGAGTGCCCATAATTGTTCCCGCGTAGTTGGTTAGTGCGTATAGACCAAATGGCCAGACTCAGATCAAATACCAAGATCTCGTTAAGCGTGTTAAGTATCTGCGAACGCCGACCAGGGCCAGGCCCACCCTCTCTCCTAGGTGGTCTCAACCTGCCCTATCGCTCCGCCATAAAGTAACAGTCGGGGGCCGTCAGGAACCCAGACCCACCTCTACCGGGATGGAGCCACCTGTCCTTTCAGCCCCCTCATCAGAATCACTTGCGGGTACTCAACGAGCCGACCCGACTTTAGTCACCACATGTGTCATGTATATAAAGTATATAGTATATACCCGTGATCACCTCCCTAGTGATCACGGCCCGATAGTATAGCATTCCAGACGGACAAGAGTGTAGGGCCACTGATGGAACACTAGCATCCTATACTAAGCAGTAGGGTAGCAGGTAAGGATAACAACTGTAGCAACAATGACAGGCTATGCAGCAGAATAGGATTAACCGAAAGCAGTAACATGCTACACTACTCTAATGCAAGCTGTATAGAGAAGAATAGGCGATATCTGGTGATCTAGGGGGGCTTGCCTGGAAGCTCAGCTGAGAAGGAGGGGATGTCAACACCGTAGTCGTACTGGGTAGTAGCGGCGTCGGTCTCGGTGTCTAACGAGAGAAGAGGGGGAAGAAACAATAAATATAATGCAAACATAAGCATGACGGTGCATGACAAGACAAAGCGTAATGCTAGGTGTGCACAAACGCGGTAGTAGGTGATACCGGCGAAGGGGGGAAACATCCGGGAAAGTATTCCCGGTGTTTCGTGTTTTCGGACAGATGAACCGGAGGGGGAAGTTGCGAGTTCGATATGTTAGGGATGTGTGGCGGACGAACGGGCTACGTATCCGGATTCGTCTCGTCGTTCTGAGCAACTTTCATGTACAAATTATTTTCATCCGAGCTACGGTTTATTTTATATTAATTTTAAAAGATTTAAATCATTATTAGGATTAGCAGAATTAATTAAATCAAAAGGCATTTATGACGTCATCATGACATCAGCGTGATGCAAGCGATCAAAGTTGACCGTTGACCAGTCAACTAAATGGGTGGGTCCCGCATGTCATAGGCTGTTATCTAATTGACAGTAGTTAGATTTATTAGCAGGTTAATTAGGTTTAATTAACTAGATTAATTAAGTTAAATAATTAATATTTAGTTATTATTATTATTATTATTATTATTTTAAATTCCCTTTTTTTAACGTTCAGGGGCTGGGCCCCTCCTGTCATTGGCCCTAGGGGCCATAGTGGGTTCGGGCGCTGGGTGCGAGCGTGGTGCCCGTGCACGAGCCCGAACGGGGCTGGCCCCGGACGCAGCCCGCGGCGTGGGCGCCGGCAGCCAGAACGCCGGCCAGTGGGGGGGGGCGATCCGCGGTGGACGGGGCGAGGCCAGGGACGACGACGGGGCGGCGGTGCCGGAGCTAGTAACAGAGGCGGGCGACGGCGGGCGAGCCACGACAATCAGTGGCGAGGCGCGGGGAGCAAGGGCGACAGAGCGTGCAGAGGAGGGCGAGGTCGTGGCGAGGCGGGCAGTCGCCGGTGGGGGACGCCGGGGCCCTAGCCGTGGAGGGCGCGCCGGCGGGGAATGCGGTTGCCGCGGGCGAGCGGCTTGGCGAAGGCCGGCGCTGTCCAGGGGCAGCGCGCGCGGGCCGTCGTCAAGCAGGGGTGCGCGGGCGCAGCCAGGGCGGCCGGCGCGTGCGGGCATCGGTGAGCGAGGCCATAGCCGATGCGGTGAGCACGTTCGGGGCCCGGTCGGCGAGTGTGCACGGCAACGGAGGGGAAGAGGTGGAGGGGGGAAAGGCCCGGGGCCTCACCGGGGTTCGCAGGGTCAAGGGTCGCGGTGCTCGAGGTGGGGGGACGGGGACGACGTGGACGGAGTGGAGGCAGACCGGTGGGGAGGAGGAAGCAGGCCGACGAGGGAGAGGACGGGGCGGTGCAGAGTGGCGTCAGGGCCGAGCCCGTGTTCCAGATCGGGGGCGGAGGGGATGGGGCGGTGCAGACGGGCGTCGGGGCCGGCTCGGGGCTGCCGAAGTGCAGAGGGGGGAGACGAGGCGGCGGCGCCGGCGTCGGGGCCAACCACCCCGATCCAGATCCGATCGGGGGGGGCAGAGAGGAGAGGTGGGGGTCGGGGGGAGAGGGGATCGGGGGGTGGGGGGTTGTGCGGTCGTGGGTTAGGGTTACGGAGTAGTGGGGGGTAGTAGTGGGTTAGGTGGACCGGGGTGGGCCGGCCTGTTGGGTCGTGGCCCAGTGGGCCAGGGGGGTTTGTTTGTTTTTTTGACTTTGTTTTATTTCCTTTAGTTTTATTTATTCTTTCCTATTTTATTTTAGTTACATTTTATATTAGTTTTAGTAAAAATTATCACTAACACCTAAATTGGTACTTCTAAATAAACTACTGCCACATTAATTCTTATCCCAACTAAAATAGTTTAACATTTTATAAAATTTAAAAGGCATTTATTTTATTATTTAACCTACAGTTTTAATTATTTTGAACACTTAATCATTTTATTAAATTTAGGTTTCTTCACCACTATTACCCAGGATTTATTTAACACATTTACAACATTTTAGTTTTCACTTTTGAAAACTTTAACTATTCGACTTGATCTTAAATTTGAATTTGGATCGGTTCTAAACTAGCACGAGATTAGCAACAGTAATCGTGGTGACGTGGCATCATTACCAGAGGTTTACTGTAGCTTGATTACCCGGGCGTCACAATTCTCCTCCACTACAAGAAATCTCGTCCCGAGATTTAAGCGGTGGAGTAAGGGGGAAAAAGTGCTGGTAGTGAAAACCTAACGAGTCTTGTCGGTCTTGGCTGCCCCTTTCAAAGAGGTTGATCCCTTTCGTTGATGTCTTCATTACTCTGCTTCAAGTCACCATGATCAAGTCGTCATCCTTTCTTCGGGATTTTCATTGTACATATGAAGGACAAGGGGTAACTTCGGAAAAACGGACCTCTGAAAGGTTGACTATCTGGTTGATAACATCAGGGATGGTGGCGGAAAGTAACTCTTGAATGGAAACTTCAGACAATATCGAGAGCAAGGTAAGTAGGTACCATGAGAAGTTTCGAGCGGGTGAATCGTTCGATGCCTGAAACAAAGTGTGAAAGGGGTTCAAGCAGCGAGAGTAAGTATTGCGTCTGATACCAGAATATATCAGTAGGACGGTGGTCCGTGAATTACATACGAGGCCACGCGCGATGAATAAATTTGGGAACAGGGGGTGCACAGGAGAGTCAGGTTTTGATCCTGTGGAACTGTGGGTTATGGGCCCACCATGTGGTTAAAGTAGGAAGGGCGGTGACATCTTGCACGATCATGATAGCAAGGCATGTCAGAGGGTAGCCTGTCAGTTATATGTCAGCAACATCGTCGGTACCAAGGGCGAGGGACGAAGAGAACCATTTTCCTGCTCGTTGGAACGAGGCGGACCAATAGGCAAAGTTCTTGTCCATCGGTGGTTACCGGAATGTCACAACAATAGTAACAGGGTCTTAGTGACAGAGTTGTACACCGAGGTGTTTGCACAAGCAGGGAATTAATACTGCTTAGATCATAATGATCACCAGAAACATTAAACCAACCAATGGAAAGGAAAATATGATTATCAGATTAAACAAAACAAGGGAAAGGAAAATGTGTTTAAACACACAATTATTAGGAGCATATCCTTCCCATGTACAAGCAGAACATGGCATACAGGGTAGGAGAGCAAGTACCCAACCATTCAGATAAGAGGCAAAGATTAATCGAGATGTTACCCATACATCAGTGTTTGGATAGTTGAGCAGGAAACATTTAGCATTGGGCTTCAAATGTTCCTATTGAAAATTGGAGTACCATAGACATGCATCAAGATAGCCTTGACATGGTTATCAGGTGAAGATCAGACTTTAGAAACAAAAAGGGTCCATCGGGAACCGCTTGTAGAATAAGTCTTACAATTTCCTCATGGAAGAAAAGGATAGCCTTGCTAAAAATGAAAACTTATAACAATAGGTCCTCCAGCCAGGTCTGTTAGGCATGACATCACCTTACCGGGTCATAAATAGACCAATGTTATAACTCTTGGAAATATGTTCCAACCATCATATCTGACCGAGATTCAGATCTGATTGGTGTCAGGATAACTCAAACTCAGGATGCCTGAGAAGAAAAGGTGCAACACAAATTGTCGAGGTGACATTGTATGATTCTCGGGAATTAAACCATGGAAGCGAGTTTCGAAACGAGAGTTCATCATTAATTCAAGGAGAGGATGAGGGGGTGGCTGATGGACTCAGCGACAATTCCTCAAGATTTCCAAAAAGATGGATTTCCATAATCATGTGAACAAGGAGATAACATTTGTCAGTTCAAATGGTATAATGATGTATGCTCGAGGAAAACATACACAATTAAACATTGGTTGAAAGGTGCACCCGAAATATGGGCTGGGTTGCACGACCAACGTCGGAATGGTGATTCAATAATCAATAGTCTAAGAATGAACGGCCGACCATTAACTTCAAAGCAATAGGGTTGCTAGAAGGGCAGGATCCAAACAGCACCGCTCACTCGTTGGTACCCCCGTTGGAATCAATACGAGGACCCAAGAAGGAATGGTGATGGTGAGAAGTATCACCATACCAAGATTTCTTAAGAGGTGGTGAAATTCTCACAACATTGAGGACAAAAGAGATGTTAATGTTCCAAGGTAAAGAAGAACAATTGCTGGATAGCAAGGAACTTAAAGTTCATTCAAAACAAGACCAAGTCTGTGTTTGAAAGGAAGGCATGGATGTGGTCGATGATAACACAGATCATCGAGGGACAAGCATGGAATTTCTCATCATGAATTCAATTGATATCTCGGAAGAAGTTACAATGTTGACGATGATCATGACACACTTGTCGAGAGGTTTCTTGAAGATGTAATCGATCGGCAATGACATCAAGTCAAAGGAATGGTGAAGCGAAAAGTTATTGGAACCAAGGGTACGACACAAACTCCAATCCAAGCTTGTTGTTGGAGGTGAAATGATAAGATGAGGAAGATCGACATAAGCTTAGCTCATCATCGAAAGTTGTGCTCCACGGTTAAGGACCAGGTAGCACAGTTAAAATTTAGCACGCTAATGATATAGCCGATCAGGCTAGGAATGACTTAAATGATTATTAAACGCATAAGCAACGAAAATTACTTAGAGTTATTGAATCGAAGTGTGGAACTGATTCACTTATCGGTGTCCTTGAGGGGTTCTAACAACTCAGAACCCGTTGGAAAAATGGAATCGGCAAGAATATTAGTTGATGAAGAACTCATAAGAAGTTAAGTAGTTCCTTGGCATTCTCGAGATACCAGGGGGTAATACTCGATGACAGACCAAAGTAGAGGTTGGACGGGGTATTGCTCTGCAGAGGACAAGTGCTTAAACTTGCACGAGAAATGGTATTTAAAGGAGAACATGGTCGGAACCACGTCCATGGATACCAGATGAACTTATAACAAGGGGATAATTATTTTAAGAGAAGCTTCCATGATAAGATATACATCGTGTCCATGGGCATGAACTCAGGGTTCAAGGTCGACTCCCACTTGTTCAACGCATAACCTTTCATTCACCTCTCGTATTTCGAAAATGACATTAGTTGTTGAAAGTTTTTACCTGGTGCAATACCAGATAAGTATGACCCGTGTAATCTTTCGGGTTCACACGGATTAGGGAAGGCGTAGGTTCAACCCGTCAGGGTATCGTGGAAACATATACTTCAATAGTAAATATTACAAGCTCGAAAGTGGAGCATTGTTCAAAAGCAGATGATACAATTTACCAAAGGCATTATATACCCATGGAAAGGCTCACAAGGTTATTCAATATGATGGACACTGTCGGATAAAATCCAACAAAGGAACCAATGGTCCACAAGGGATCTGATGTGAGCATCGGTACTAACCCAGAGGAAGAAGAATGCAAGGAGATCTGATTATAGAAACAACTGAATAATTCAAAGTTCAAATGCAAAAGAATTATGATTTCCAAATCAGGGGATCAGGAGCAACGCTCTGATCAAGGATGGATAAGTTCAATAGACATAGGGGCAAAATCGACGACAATTTGATTGGCGAGAACCAGCTCACGTTTCAAATGACGTCTGAGCCGGAAGGATGAATTCTAGGCTCTGATTGAGGATTGCGAGCATTCGCAACAGATTGAATCAACGGACTCAAAATGATAATGACAAGAGATGCCAATAAGATTACGAGACTTAAGATTAATCATAATGCAAGTAAGCAAGAATTTCAAGAGCAAAAGGCTCCTGAGGATTTTCGGAAGATCGAATGGTATTTTGAACACTTTTGGGAAATACTTGAATCAACTGGGGATGAGCAGATACTCGGTAAGTCCGAGAATTATCCGTAAGGGTATTCAGGTGACAAAGAACAGCAAGGCAGTAAGCTCAAAGGATTCTCGGAACAACAGAGAGAATTTCGGGGTATCTTGTAATAACAAGATCAACTGGGAAACATTGTATGAATGGCGAGTATACGTGGTTATCCATAGGAACCCAGGCCCACCTCCGCCATAAAGTAACAGTCGGGGGCCGTTAGGAACCCAGGCCCACCTCTACCGGGATGGAGCCACCTGTCCTTTCAGCCCCCTCATCAGAATCACTTGCGGGTACTCAACGAGCCGACCCGACTTTAGTCACCACATGTGTCATGTATATAAAGTATATAGTATATACCCGTGATCACCTTCCTAGTGATCATGACCCGATAGTATAGCATGGCAGACGGACAAGAGTGTAGGGCCACTGATGGAACACTAGCATCCTATACTAAGCAGTAGGGTAGCAGGTAAGGGTAACAACTGTAGCAACAATGACAGGCTATGCGGCAGAATAGGATTAACCGAAAGCAGTAACATGCTACACTACTCTAATGCAAGCCATATAGAGAAGAATAGGCGATATCTGGTGATCAAGGGGGGGGGGGGGCTTGCCTGGAAGCTCAGCCGAGAAGGAGGGGTTGTCAACACCGTAGTCGTACTGGGTAGTAGCGGCGTCGGTCTCGGTGTCTAACGAGAGAAGAGGGGGAAGAAACAACAAATATAATGCAAACATAAGCATGACGGTGCATGACAAGACAAAGCGTGATGCTAGGTGTGCACAAACGCGGTAGTAGGTGATACCGGCGAAGGGGGGAAACATCCGGGAAAGTATTCCCGGTGTTCCGCGTTTTCGGACAGATGAACCGGAGGGGGAAGTTGCGAGTTCGATATGTTAGAGATGTGTGGCGGACGAACGGGCTGCGTATCCGGATTCGTCTCGTCGTTCTGAGCAACTTTCATGTACAAAGTATTTTCATCCGAGCTACGGTTTATTTTATATTAATTTTAAAAGATTTAAATCATTATTAGGATTAGCAGAATTAATTAAATCAAAAGGCGTTTATGACGTCATCATGACATCAGCGTGATGCAAGCGGTCAAAGTTGACCGTTGACCAGTCAACTAAATGGGTGGGTCCCGCATGTCATAGGCTGTTATCTAATTGACAGTAGTTAGATTTATTAGCAGGTTAATTAGGTTTAATTAACTAGATTAATTAAGTTAAATAATTAATATTTAGTTATTATTATTATTATTTTAAATTCCCTTTTTTTAACGTTCAGGGGCGGGGCCCCTCCTGTCATTGGCCCTAGGGGCCATAGTGGGTTCGGGCGCTGGGTGCGAGCGTGGTGCCCGTGCCCGAGACCGAACGGGGCTGACCCCGGACGCAGCCCGCGGCGTGGGCGCCGGCAGCCAGAACACCGGCCAGTGGGGGGGCGATCCGCGGTGGACGGGGCGAGGCCAGGGACGGCGACGGGGCGGCGGTGCCGGAGCTAGTGACAGAGGCGGGCGAGGCGGGCGAGCCACGGCAATCGGTGGCGAGGCGCGGGGAGCAAGGGCGACGGAGCGTGCAGAGGAGGGCGAGGCCGTGGCGAGGCGAGCAGTCGCCGGTGGGGGACGCCGGGGCCCTAGCCGTGGAGGGCGCGCCGGCGGGGAATGCGGTTGCCGCGGGCGAGCGGCTTGGCGAAGGCCGGCGTTGGCGAGGTGCAGCGCGCGCGGGCCGTCGTCAAGCAGGGGTGCGCGGGCGCGGCCAGGGCGGCCGGCGCGTGCGGGCGTCGGTGAGCGAGGCCATGGCCGATGCGGTGAGCACTTTCGGGGCCCGGTCGGCGAGTGTGCACGGCGACGGAGGGGAAGAGGTGGTGGGGGAGAGGCCCGGGGCCTCACCGGGGTTCGCAGGGTCAAGGGCCGCGGTGCTCGAGGTGGGGGGACGGGGACGACGTGGATGGAGTGGAGGCAGACCGGTGGGGAGGAGGAAGCAGGCCTGCGAGGGAGAGGACGGGGCGGACGACGGCGAGCTCCGCGCGGCGGTGGCGTCAGGGCCGAGCCCGAGTTCCAGATCGGGGCGGAGGGGATGGGGCGGTGCGGACGGGCATCGGGGCCGGCTCGGGGCTGCCGAGGTGCAGAGGGGGGAGACGAGGCGGCGTCGCCGGCGTCGGGGCCAACCGCCCCGATCCAGATCCGATCGGGGGGGCAGAGAGGAGAGGTGGGGGTCAGGGGGAGAGGGGAGAGGGGGGTGGGGGGTTGTGCGGTCGTGGGTTAGGGTTACGGAGTAGTGGGGGGTAGTAGTGGGTTAGGTGGACCGGGGTGTGCCGGCCTGTTGGGTCGTGGCCCAGTGGGCCTGGGGGGTTTGTTTGTTTTTTTGACTTTGTTTTATTTCCTTTAGTTTTATTTATTCTTTCCTATTTTATTTTAGTTACATTTTATTTTAGTTTTAGTAAAAATTATCACTAACACCTAAATTGGTACTTCTAAATAAACTACTGCCACATTAATTCTTATCCCAACTAAAATAGTTTAACATTTTATAAAATTTAAAAGGCATTTATTTTATTATTTAACCTACAGTTTTAATTATTTTGAACACTTAATCATTTTATTAAATTTAGGTTTCTTCACCACTATTACCCAGGATTTATTTAACACATTTACAACATTTTAGTTTTCACTTTTGAAAACTTTAACTATTCGACTTGATCTTAAATTTGAATTTGGATCGGTTCTAAACTAGCACGAGATTAGCAACAGTAATCGTGGTGACGTGGCATCATTACCAGAGGGTTACTGTAGCTTGATTACTCGGGCGTCACAGTGGAGGAGCTGGACAACAGAGTCATATGCATCAAAATAAGAACCAAATCTCCTCTCAAGCGCCGCATGCTTAGCCCTCCAAGCCTTGCCATAAGAAATTCTGTACTTGAACCTGGCGAAGACTTTTGTCTGGATCGCCTTCACTTCCATAGCTTTGCCCTGAACTATCTCATCGTAAAACAACTGTGCAATAAGCATCGATGAAAGGTTGGCATGATCTTAAGGGATGCAGGGAATAAGACAAGTGTGATTAACTATGTCACTGCTCACCCAACTTGTGCCGTACTTAGGGAGATAGCCGTGCACCCTGACGGGACAATCTGCGTTCTTGCATACCATTGTCAGGTATTTCTGACTTGACACCTGAGCTGTGAAAACCCTTTGCGTGGACATTGCCCAATTAATTATTGCATCCTTCAGAGCTTGCTTGCTGGTATACATAGCACTCGTCGTAATATTGTTCTGGTGATATTGCCAGGCAGAATCATGTCCATCATTCATGGTCACTGCAGATGAGAAGTCATGATTCCAAACTGAGGACAACCCCATTTGTGCTTGGAATGTGACAGGAATCTACACATCATCATCAGCATACAAGATGCTATGTGAGGGAGGAGTTAGATTCCACTCCTTCAGAGCAATTTGGAAGTGTTCGGCACCACTTGCATGCAAAATTTTCATGTGGCTGGCAGTGCAATATTGACTGTGGACGTCGGATAGAAGGACTAGACATGGTTTACAAGACCAAACGTCAAGATGTTACTTCTGTGACCAGGAGGAACACACGGTCCACCACATATTGCAGCAATGTGTGTTCTCGCGGCAAGTGTGGCACAATTTCATTGCTAGGATGGGTCTCAGGATGGAGCTATGCCCAACATATGACTCTCGGTTGGTGCAATGGTAGACAGAAGCTGGGAAACGAATACATAAGCAAACTCAGAAAGGATTTGACACGTTTGTGATGCTCATCTACAGGACACTATGGAAGCAGAGAAACGCGAGGGTGTTCTGTAAGTGCATCTAGTGCCCCTTAGTGATTTTGGTGTATTGAAGACTTATAGGTTAAGGGACTAATGCATTTGTGAGTGTACACAGATCTATAAGTCTATGAGGAGTTTGATAATTACAGAGAAAGTCGACCCCTAAAAATGAAGTTCTTCGACTGAAGACTTTGGATTTCTGAAGACTTTGAAAGTGAAGAAATTGGTGTGACCTTGAAGACTTGGTATTCATTTGAGGAATATGAAGCGTGAAGACTTTTGTTTTCGTAGTTTCATTTTCTCTTTCTTGAGTCATAGGAAACACCGTACTGTTAAAGGGGGTCGAGGAAATACTAAGGAAAAATTTCCATGTGATGCTCAACTCAAAATCCTACACCTACCAATCCCTTCGAGTGAAGCCATTGGAAATCTCATATAGTTCAGTCATATTCTTCAGTGACAGAGATGAAGTTCTTCTGGTCTCTGAGGAATTTGTTCTGACTAAGGAGTTAGGAATTCGCTAGTGCGGATTACCTACACAGTGAGGAACATGATAGCCTTGAGAAATTTGAACCTCAAATTTTCGACCGTTGCTGTGCTATGCGCCAGCTGTCCCAAAATATCTACCCACCTAATGGTCATATCATTGAAGGGCACTTATGTCTTATCATGCGGGCTGCTCCCTAGGCTATAAATAGCCGCCCCCTACATCCACTAGCTGGTTGGCTGCTCCCAGAGAAACTGACACTTGTCATTTGAGAGCGTCCCATCCTCCGAGGACTTTGAGCGAAAATCATCAAGTGAGGAAAAACCCCAAACCCAAACACCTACAAACCCAAAGTGATTGAGCATCACTGAAGAGATTGATCCTGCGTGGATCCGATGCTTGTTACCTTTGAAGACTGTGCTTCTTCCAGACGGTTAGGCATCATGGTCTAGAGCATCCAAGAGGAAATTGTGGATCGCCGAGTGACCGAGTTTGTGAAGGTTTGGAAGTCACCTGAAGACTTACCACGAGTGATTGGACGAGGTCTGTGTGACCTTAGTTCAAGGAGAATACGGTGAGGACTGTGTGTCCGGGACTGGGTGTCCTCAGGTTTAAATACCTAGCCGCTCCAACCAGACGTACAACTGAGACAACAGTTGGAACTGGTCTACCAAATCATTGTCTTCACCAACCCAACTGGTTCTATTTCCTCAACTCTTTCATTTCCTCATTCCTGTGTTGTGCAATTGTTCATATCTGTGTTTGAAGAGTTTGACTGAAGAATTTCTCAATTTCCTCAGTTCAATTTCCTCAGTCTGTTTGTCTTCATCCTGTGTTATCCTGTGTTTACGCTTTCTGTACTCTGTGCTTGTTTTCATTTCATCATGATGACTATGCTTGTGCTCTGCTATGCATACTCTTGAGTACTTATCCCGCTGCAAGTAGTTCTTCGCTAAGGAATTTCCTCACCCACCAATTCCTTAGTGAAGAATTTATAAAAATCGCCTATTCACCCCCCTCTAGTCGATATAACGCACTTTCAATTGGTATCAGAGCAAGGTACTCCCTTGTTCTGTGTGATTTTGGTTTAACCACCTGGAGTTTTAGTTATGTCGACCACAGGTATGAAGAAAGTGACATGTCCCATCTTTGACGGTCATGATTATCCCAAGTGGAAGGTCATGATGAGAAGCGCCTCATGGCGATGAACAGCGAGCTGTGGACCGTCACTGAGATTGGTCTTACCGATCTGTACAAGACGGCGGAAGCTGATGACATTCGCAAGTACACTCTTCTCAACCTCACGGCGAAGGGCGTCATCTGCTCCTGTGTGTCTCGAAATCAGTTCAGGAACGTTATCTCGATCAGGCGAAGCTTATCTGGGACCGTCTCTCTGATGTCTATGAAGGTCATCGAACCCGTCATGATCCTTGGCTTGAGGACTTCAAGGAATCTCTCAAATTAATGACATTCGAACCAGAATCATCATCCTCCTCACCATGCCTTATGGCAGATGGTGAAAAGGTAACTGAATGCTATCTGTCTGAATCTAGTGATGATGAATTAGGACCCAGTTATGTCAAGCTTGTTTCCCTTGCTGCTAAACAACAAAGAGCTCTGGAAAAGGTTCAAAACATGCTTAGTAAGAGCTATGATATGTTGGGTGAAGAAATGGATCAGTCAAAAGCTTTGGCTGAAAGTCTTCAGAGACTTCATACTAAGTATGACACCCTTCAAGATCAACATAACACTCTCTTATCTGATCATGAGAAGCTTTCTTATGAATTTCTTCAAAGAAAGCAAGATCTTGAGAAGCTAAGACTGAGTTATGAAAATCTTCAGAGGGAGCGCGATTCATTACTTGCTCAACAAATCAGCGCTGCTCAGGAAGAATTTGTTCCTCCCTGTTTGAAATGCATTGAACGTGAATCTGCTAATTCTTCACCTGAATGTTCAAATGCTTCTAATGCTACAAATTCTTCAACTGTCTCTGCTATCACTAATTCTTCATCTGAGGACATTGCTAGTATCACTAACGATGCAAGGCTGAAGGAATTGTACATGACAGGCATGTACAAAAGCCTCAAAGGGCATCAGACTCTTTGTGATGTGCTTAAAAAGCAGATCCTCAACAGGAACCCTAGGAAAGAGGGTATTGCCTTTGAGAGGAAACTCAACGCTGACGGTACATATTGGAAGCCTGAGCAGTACCCCAAAACCTCATGGGTTGCTGCAACGGGACCTCCAGTTGATCCATCTAATTTATCTGGCTTTACATGTGAATCTTCTCATTCTTCTGATGAGTCATTTGACTCCAACTATAAACTGTTCAAAAATCAGAATGGTGAAGTATTTGCTAGATATGTTGGCACTAACTGCAGGAACGGTTCCCCTATGAAGAAAATCTGGGTTCCCAAAAAGTGCCTTGAAAGTCTTCAGGTGAATGTCCTCATGACACCACCTGTGAGGAATAGGAACCCCAGATCAAATTCTTCATATGGATCCAAGTCCTCATACGGACCAAATTCCTCACATGGATCAAATTCCTCAAAAGGATCAAAGTCCTCATATGAACATCATTGTGCCAACAACTCTGTTTCGCAGGGAAGAGCCAAGGGCTATGAATATGAGCATTATTCTTCTAATCATTATGTTCATAAGTCCTCAAAGAATTTCTCTGCTTATTCATATGCTTACCCTAACTCCTATTATGTGAAACGAAATGGATTGGCTTCTATGCCACCTTTCTCTTATGGAGCTCGCAGAGTGATGAACTCTTTGCCACCCCTTCAGATGTGGGTGGTGAAGAAAAAGAACTAATCTCTTATGCAGGGTCAGGTCTCCAGACGTACTTTAACGTCTGAAGAATTTGCTGGGGACCTGACAAAATGCCTGAAAGGACACAGGCTAATCATGAAGAAATGAACTTTCATTTCTCATGTCCTCAATACTGCTTTATCTGTTCTATTGCTTGATGAAATAGATCTGATGAATTGATGTCATATTCTTCACTGATGAAGTATATGAAGTTCGTAAGCTGCACTAATTCATTTGCAGGATGATCAACCCAAAGCCACTGAGTGGGTCCTCGATAGTGGATGTACAAATCACATGACTGGTGACAAGAATCTATTGATTGATGCTCCCTTATCACCATCACATCTGAAGCATATCATCTTCACTGACAAAGGCAAAAGTCAGGTATTGGGTCTAGGTAAGGTTGCTATCACAAAGGATCGACACATGGACAAAGTCATGCTTGTCGAGTCCTTAGGATACAACCTCATGTCTGTCTCAATGCTTTGTGATCTTGATATGGTAGTTGTCTTTGGCAAGTATCGTTGTGTTGTGGTTATGGAAGCTGACAATTCCAAAGTCTTCGAAGGCTTTAGGAGAGGAGACTTGTATATTGTTGATTTCTCTACAGGACCGCAACCAGCCGTGTGCCTACTTGCAAAAGCTTCAGAAGGATGGCTATGGCATCGATGACTTGGTCATGCAGGCATGAGGAATTTGCACACGCTTGCGAAGAAGAAGCATGTCATTGGCATTGATAATGTCAAATTCCTCAAGGATCACTTGTGTGGAGCTTGTGAAGCTGGAAAGATGACCAAGGCTAAGCATCCAGCGAAGACTATCATGACCACTACTCGACCATTGAATTGCTTGACATGGACCTCTTTGGTCCTAACCATTACTCAGCCGTCACAAATGACGCATCCCTCTATGGGCTTGTTATTGTTGATGATTACTCTCGTTACACATGGGTACACATTGTTACCTACAAACATGAAGTGCAGGAAGTCTTCAAACGATTTTCCTCGAGGGCTTCAACCAACTTTGGTGTGAAGATCAAGCACATCAGAAGTGACAATGGAACTGAGTTCAAGAATTCTGGTCTTGATGACTATCTTGATGAACTTGGCATTACTCATGAGTTATCCGCTCCTTACACTCCTCAGCAAAATGGCGTCGTGGAGCGCAAGAACATAACTCTTGTTGAGATGGCTCGCACTATGCTTGATGAGTACAAGACACCTCTTCACTTCTGGATTGAGGCAATTTATACTGTGTGCCACATCATCAACAGGGTATATCTTCACAAATTCTTCAAGAAGACTGCCTATGAACTCCTCACTGACAAGAAACCCAATGTGAGTTATTTCAAAGTCTTCGGTGCTAAATGTTGGATTAGAGATCCTCATCACAATGCTAAATTTGCACCGAAAGCACATGAAGGTTTTATGCTTGGTTACGGAAAGGACTCGCACACCTACAAAGTCTTCAACTTCACAAGGTTGTTGAAACTGTAGATGTGCGGTTCGATGAAACTAATGGCTCGCAAAGAGAGCACCTACCCTCTGTGATAGATGAACCAGCACCTGAGGAAACTATCAAGTTCAAGGCTACTGAGGATGTCATTCCTACCGAAGAATCTGCTAAAGAATTCATTCCAGAACGTAAAGAACGTCGAGCTAATG
Source organism: Triticum aestivum (assembly GCF_018294505.1). NCBI lineage: Eukaryota > Viridiplantae > Streptophyta > Magnoliopsida > Poales > Poaceae > Triticum > Triticum aestivum. The sequence continues at coordinate 322,874,654 of NC_057799.1, forward strand.
CACCTGAAGAAATTGCTGAAGAAAATGGTGCTGAAGAAAATGCTGATCAAATTCCTCGACGATAACCTACTCATCCTCACATTGCAAAAGAAGTGCAAGTTGAGAAGATCATCGATGACATTGAAGCACCAGGTCCTCTCAGACGCTCAAAAGCTTCACATTTATCTAATTTTTGTGGGCACTATGCTTTTGTCTCTATATCAGAGCCCACTAAGGTAGATGAAGCATTTCTGGAGCCTCAGTGGATTCAGGCCATGCAAGAAGAATTACATCAGTTCAAGCTCAACAACGTTTGGGAACTGGTCAATCGTCCAGATCCTCACAAACACAATATCATTGGCACAAAGTGGATCTACCGCAACAAGCAAGATGAAAATGGCCTTGTGGTGAGGAATAAGGCACGCAAGATTGCAAAGGCGTCAAAATTCCTATGCCCACTAATGGCCATCTGTGCAGTGATGAAAATGGTATTGACTTCGATCAAAAGGTATACCGCTCCATGATTGGTTCTTTATTGTACTTATGTGCATCTAGGCCAGATATTATGCTTAGTGTTTGCATGTGTGCCCGATTTCAAGCTACACCGAAGGAATCACACCATAAGGCTGTGAAGCATATTCTTTGATATCTAGCTCACACACCAACACTAGGATTATGGTACCCCAAGGGCTCGGCGTTTGATCTTGTTGGATATTCTGACTCTGACTATGCTGGTGATCGTGTGGATCGCAAGTCAACATCTGGTACATGTCATTTCCTCGGACGATCTTTGGTCTATTGGTCCTCGAAGAAAGAGAACTGCGTATCACTGTCTACTACTGAAGCTGAGTACATTGCTGCTGGTTCTTGCTGTGCTCAATTGCTGTGGATGAAGCAAACCCTCAAGGACTACGGCGTCAACGTGAAGAATGTGCCTCTCTTCTATGACAATGAGAGTACCATCAAGATTGCTCACAACCCAGTTCAGCACTCGAAGACAAAGCACATTTAGATCCGTCATCATTTTCTTCGCGATCATGTGTTGAAGGGCGACATTTCTATTGAGCATGTGAAGACTGAAGAACAGCTAGCCGATATCTTCACAAAGCCCTTGGATGAGAAGAGATTTAGCAAGTTGCGGTGTGAGCTAAATATCTTAGAATCTTCGAATGTTCTTTGAAAAGGACACTCATCGTAACACTTATGCAAAATTGATGACTTAGATGTGCAACACATGAAGAAAAGTTTTTCTTCAATCAATGAAGAATAACACTCTAAGTGTGAAGAAATTAATGAAGAATTTGATTCTCAGAACCCTACGACAATTGTACGCGGTGTTTGAAATCATCATTCTTATACGGTGGGTCACGCCACCACAAAAGTTGAAAATCTTCAATTTGAGTTTTTCCTCAGTTTTGAAATTCCTCAGTTTTTCATATTCTTCAACTTTGCAAAATCTTCACTGTTTCCGTCATTTCTCTTCATGGGCTATATATATATATATGAGTTTATGTCCTCTACAGCATTCACTTGTTGCTATTTCTTCAAGTTGCTATTTCTGCTAAGTGAATGTGATCGGACCCTTCCCCCTCTATGCTAAACTCAACCCAATCTATTCACAAATTCTTCATGTGCGTTCTATTTGAAACTCGTTCAAAATCTTCATTGTGTCCTTGTCAGCTGAAGAATTTGCGAACAGAACTTTTAACTTATCTTATCCAAATTTTCGGCTTTGCCGCTCAAACCGTTCCGCTTCCCACGATAAACTTATCTATTCAGCTATGATCTAACATGATCTCCACCTCTCAGTACGTGGGTGACACATGTCATGCGAATGAGAAGGGTCAGGGGCACGTTCGTCCAATTTCTTCGGGCGAACCGTTTTTCACCGTGGCTATAAATACCCCCTCTCCCCTTCCTCACTTCTTTTACTCCGCTCGACCTCTCTCCAGCTCGAGCTTCTCAAACCCTAGCGCAGCCGCTACATCATCATCGCCGGTGAGGAAGAGCTTCACTGCCTCGACCTCGTTGCCGCCGTACTCACGCCGGCCGCGGAAATCTTCACTCCGCTGCCGCCGTAGCCGTCTTCCTCCGCCAAGTTAGGGCGTGGAAGATCTGCACAGACAAGCTTCACTTCTCCACATCCCAGTTCGTCGTGTTCTTCGTTCAGGGTAATTAAAAGTTACTTTTACTGCCCACTTTGATTCAAATGTTTACTACAAAATCTTCAAAGTTGTTTTTTCTTCAAATCCTCACACACTAAACACCTCACATGTCATCTGCTCTTGATTCATTTCTCTAAGCATCACTTTTCTTCAAGATTCCTCAATTGTGTGGATCTTCGATCTATACAACTCTGGAACCTAAGACAAAGAACGCTTAGTGAAATTCTTCAAGACTCATCTCGTCAAATTCCTCAAACTTGTTCTTATTGAAAAACCTTCTGAGAACGCATATGACCTCTCCAAATTCCTCGCAACAATACTCTGTTCACAGGTACTCATGTCCGCTGCTGAATCACTAGGTTCTCATCAACTTAACTCGTTTGCAGCGTTCCTTGAAGAAAAGTTGCATACTTCTTCAGAGAGTTCAATTGTTCAAATTCCTCAACTGAAGAAAATGGCTACTGAAAAGAGGCCACCGAAAGGAGGAAAGAAGCCTGAGGTCAATACTGCCTTTGAAATCCTTGAGGACATTTATGCGGGGTAGTGCACACCCCCTGAGGAAGATAAAAATCAGCGCAAGGTGCGCATTCAGAGGATAGAAAGGAGATGGGCAAAAGAGTGGAGGGAGTACAGGTATGTGACTGCAAAATACATGAAGAAATTTGCTGTTACTCCTCCATGCTCAAGACCTCCATTGGCACCTGGCCAAGAGGCAGATCCCACTAGCATCAAGCGCGGTGAGGATTTTCCTGAAGAATGGGCCAAGCGCCAAGCCAAGTTGGCCAAACAGGCAAAAGATGCAGTGAAGAAATTCAACGAAGATTCCACTGCTGCTGCTGCTGAGGCCTCTGTACGGCCGAAGAAATCCATGGCAAAGAAGCCTGCGCACAAGCAAAGTGCCTCTTCGTCCATGCCCTCATGGCCAATTTCCTCAGCTCAGCCCTCACGGCCAATTCCTCAAGCCACTCCTGCTCCTCCAAAGTCCTCAGCTACTCCGACAAAATCCTCAGCACCTGTGCATCTTGCCACGTGCCAAAGGACTACATGCATCTCTATTGCCTCGGGAGCTTCAGCTAGTTCCTCAGCTGCACCAAAGTCTTCAACAGGACCCTCTCTGCTGAAGACAAATACAACTGCTGGACGAGGCTCTCGCCCAAGTCCTCAGAAGAAGCAGGTCGCCTTCCAAGTACTGTCTAATGAAGACAAAGCTGATGATGAAGAACTTGCTGAAATCATCAGAGACAGGCAAGCCAGGGCCGCTAGAGCCAAGGGCACAGAAGTGCCACTGCTTTTGGATCCAAAGCTGATCCTCGACTATATTGATCTCTGGCACAAGGACCCAAACACTCCTATGCCTGATTTCAAGTTGACACCTGGCCAAAGTCACATGCTGACCCATTTCATCAGTGAAGAAAAATGGAAATATGAGAAGGCCAGGCAACTCAAGAAAGCACAGTACAGGAAGGAGAAGTTCCTGAAAACAACGTTGTCTCTATGACAACTGATGAACTTGTAAAGCTCCAGTCTGAAATCAAAGTCCTCAGCGATGATTTCAACGCTTACTATGCTGATTGGAAAGGAGCCAAGGTCAGGTTCGTCAATCTGACGAAGACACTCACTTCAAGTGCCGCTGCCCCTGTGCATATTGAACTCACTCAGGCTGAAGCATCTGCTCAACAAACTGAAGAACATGCCAGCACCGCTGATGACAATCAGGCTGCTGAAGATAATGTGAGTTCCAGGGCACCCACTAGCAGTGCGCCTGAAGAAAATGAAGTGGTCAGGACAACTGCATCAGTTGTGCCTGAAGAAACTGAACCAAATTCCTCTGCTCCTCCTGCGCCTACCTCAACTCCGATCCTTGCATCTGCATCAGCTGTGAAGAAGACCAAGGCTGCAGAGCGTGCAGCAGTGAAGAAAAGGAAAGCATCAGCTTCTTCTGCTCTGAAGAAAATGAAGCCTATGACCAGCTCTTTTGCAAACCCGATTGATGCTATTCCAATCTCAACCATGCCATCAAAGGACCTTGTTCCTTTTGGTGAAGAATATGTGATCCCTAGCGGATCTGATGAAGAAACTCCTTCTGCTGCTACGTCAGAGCAGATGGATGAAGAAATTGAAGTGGATGAAATCCCTTCAACCCCAGTGGTTTCCTCGCCTGTGCCTCAGTTTACTGCTGAAGAGGCCGGCGTTGAAGAAATTGAAGATGAAGATGTGGACATTGGTTGTACCACACCAGTGATGAATGATGACTTTTGGGAAAGTCAGCACCCCAATTCTCCACTCTTCACTCCACTGCAGCAAATTCCTCAGTCCCCAGTCACTACAGTTCAAATGGGATCTGATGATCCTCATGAAGACATTCCAGCCGCTAGTGCTGAAGAAACTGAAAATGAAGAATTCAAGAACCAGGCTGCCACTGAAGAGGAACCAGAAAATCCTCAGCCTGAAGAACCTGAGATTGTGATTCCTGAGGTTGTGATGCAACTCACTGACACTCCTTTGCCCAAACCACAGGATCCTTTCTCCAGGAAGCAAAAATTCAAGACTGATGCCTTCTTTGGCGAGCATGTATTCTTCACTGATTACAACCCCTATGACAATGCTCGCATAAGGAAGAGGCGTTTCTGGACTGCCAGCCAGACAAATTTCTATTCCTCAGTGTTGTTCGACAAAGACAAAGTCTTCGATCATGAGCACATTCCTCACGTGGACATGGAATCTCTGCCGTGCTTCGTGCCAGTCCTTAGTGTTCTTCACGACGCTGGACTGTTAAATTTCTACACTGACATCTGTGATTGGAATGAAGAACTTATTCTTCAATTCTATGCAATGCTGCACATCACCGAAAATTCTGAAGATGTGAATTCATGGGTGCTGGACTGGATGTCTGAAAACACTCACTACAAGGCACCAGCTACTGAATTGCTTCGTGCCTTACCTCTTAGTCTGCCCCTTGAAGGTGCTTGTTGCGTCTACAATGAACCTGAGCTAACTGATCACTACATGCAAGTGCTGATGAAGCCTTTGAAGCCAGGTCAGACCTCAAGAACAAAATTCCTTGTGAAGGAATTGCTGTATGTGCCTCGGACTATCTATCGCATTCTGACGAAGACATTGAGTCCAATCAAGGGCCACGACTCAAATGAAGAAGAAGTCGTTGGCATCATGAAGAATCTGGTTTTCAATATCATTCATGGCATTCCCATCAACTTCCATGATTTCTTCATGAGGACTCTGGCTAATGTCGCCATGTCACCATTTGAGTTGAAGCCTTATGCACCTTGGATTATGAGATTCATCAGGACAAGGTCTTCACTCAACTATAAAGCTGATACACTGAACCATTGCAGCTACTTGCCCCCAACTGAAGTCCTCAAACGGACATTTTCCTCAGCTGATGAAAAGGGCAAGGCTGCTGCTGTAATTGATGATGGCAGTCGTCCATTGGATGGACAATTTCGCAAGGCTGCATCCTACTCCACCAATGATGACTCTGCCACCCATGACTCTGCCACCAATGCACCCAAGCAAAATCCTCAAGGCACAGCACCCAGGGTGATGACTGACCGTGAGCTACTCCTCAGTCTTCACCAGAAGGTTGATCGCAATCATAAATGGGTCAAGCGTCAGTTTGGTTCAATTCTTCACAACATGACTGCTACCCACAATGCAGTGAAGAAAAACCACTACTACCTTCATGAAATCCTCAACCGCACCTGGGCTGTTCTGTCTCAAGTCTATAGTGAAGAAGATCTGAAGACAATGGGTCTCAAGGATGATCTTGACTAGGCTGCACCTCCTTCGAAGAAGTACAAGAAGGTCAAGGTTCCTTCCTTGGTGGCCAGCTCCTATTCTTCATCACGTGACACTGATGAAAATGAAGATTTGGACGACACTGCGGCAGGCCCTACTCCAACAACCGACCCCAACAACGCTGACGCTCCTTCATCACCTTGATATTCATCAGGGGCGTTAGTCCTCATTTTCGACCCTTTTGGTCATTTGATGACAAAGGGGGAGAAATTTGAGTTAGTCTTCAAGCGGGTCTATCTTATGGGTGTTTTTTTTTCTAAAGTTACAACTCTCGTTCTTCTGATGACTTTGTTGGATCGAGTTGTAAACTTAAACTCTATGGTGGCCTGATACTTTTGCTGTTTCTTCTGCATGCTTATTCCTCATTAATGTTATTGCACGCATGCTGAATTACATCAGTCACCATATTTCATCATGCATTTCAAACTCTTCATATATTATGTCAAATGCGTGTATGAATTACAAGATATAGGGGGAGACCTCCATGATTCAACTCTTCAAGTGTGCATTGCTTCAAAAGTAAATTCCTCACTATGCACATCTTCAGGGGGAGTTCTTCTATATCTTGCAATCAAATTCCTCAATATCAGTATTTACACTTCATATGTTTATCCCCGTTGAAAACTTAACCTATATTGTCATCAATCACCAAAAAGGGGGAGATTGTAAGTGCATCTAGTGCCCCTTAGTGATTTTTGTGTATTGAAGACTTATAGGTTAAGGGACTAATGCGTTTGTGAGTGTACACAGATCTATAAGTCTATGAGGAGTTTGATAATTATAGACAAAGTCGACCCCTAAAAATGAAGTTCTTTGACTGAAGACTTTGGATTTCTGAAGACTTTTTGAAGACTTTGAAAGTGAAGAAATTGGTGTGACCTTGAAGACTTGGTATTCATTTGAGGAATATGAAGCATGAAGACTTTTGTTTTCATAGTTTCATTTTCTATTTCTTGAGTCATAGGAAACACCGTACTGTTAAAGGGGGTCGAGGAAATACTAAGGAAAAATTTCCATGTGATGCTCAACTCAAAATCCTACACCTACCAATCCCTTCGAGTGAAGCCATTGGAAATCTCATACAGTTCAGTCATATTCTTCAGTGACAGAGACGAAGTTCTTCTGGTCTCTGAGGAATTTGTTCTGACTGAGGAGTTAGGAATTTGCCAGTGCGGATTACCTACACAGTGAGGAACATGATAGCCCTGAGGAATTTGAACCTCAAATTTTTGACCGTTGCTGTGCTATGCGCCAGCTGTCCCAAAATATCTACCCACCTGGTCATATCATTGAAGGGCATTTATGTCTTATCATGCGGGCTGCTCCCTAGGCTATAAATAGCCGCCCCCTACAACCACTAGCTGGTTGGCTGCTCTGAGAGAAACTGACACTTGTCATTTGAGAGCGTCCCATCCTCCGAGGACTTTGAGCGAAAATCATCAAGTGAGGAAAAACCCCAAACCCAAACACCTACAAACCCAAAGTGATTGAGAATCACTGAAGAGATTGATCCTGCGTGGATCCAACGCTTGTTACCTTTGAAGACTGTGCTTCTTCCAGACGGTTAGGCGTCATGGTCTAGAGCATCCAAGAGAAAATTATGGATTGCCGAGTGACCGAGTTTGTGAAAGTTTGGAAGTCACCTGAAGACTTACCACGAGTGATTGGACAAGGTCTGTGTGACCTTAGTTCAAGGAGAATACGGTGAGGACTGTGTGTCCGGGACTGGGTGTCCTCAGGTTTAAATACCTAGCCGCTCCAACCAGACGTACAACTGAGACAACAGTTGGAACTGGTCTACCAAATCATTGTCTTCACCAACCCAACTGGTTCTATTTCCTCAACTCTTTCATTTCCTCATTCCTGTGTTGTGCAATTGTTCATATCTGTGTTTGAAGAGTTTGACTGAAGACTTTCTCAATTTCCTCAGTTCAATTTCCTCAGTCTGTTTGTCTTCATCCTGTGTTATCCTGTGTTTACGCTTTCTGTACTCTGTGCTTGTTTTCATTTCATCATGATGACTATGCTTGTGCTCTGCTATGCATACTCTTGAGTACTTATTCTGCTGCAAGTAGTTCTTCGCTAAGGAATTTCCTCACCCACCAATTACTCAGTGAAGAATTAATAAAAATCGCCTATTCACCCCCCTCTAGTCGATATAACGCACTTTCATGTTCGGATCGAGCGAAATCAAGAACGAATGGGATACTGTGGACATGATCTTCGACAATCTGAGGACTTGGGCCACGGCAGGAGCGTTTGGAGGATAACTTATACCTGAGTAGTATAGTAGCCTGAGGAGTGGGGTGGAGGCTTGGTTAGGGTCGGCTTGTGACACCTAACTAGCGCAATTGTAAAACTCTTGTACATATTTTCTCCCTTCTATAAAGCTAAGGTACGCCTTTGGCGTATCCTCGAAAAAAATGATTCTGCATTTTCTTCTTCATCCGTCTCATCAGAATCATCGGCATGACCCCTATCAACATCGGTGCCTTCTTCTTCCATCTGGTCCTGCATGTGCCCATCTACCTCGTCAACGTCCACCTCGCCACTGTAATCACCATCGGCATTTCCTCCTTCTACCTGACTACTCTGCCATGATTCGTAACCATCAACATTTCCTCCTTCTACCTGACTGCTCTATCCTGGTTCGCACCATCATCTCCAGCATTTGACATAGATAACTGCCTCCCTCCACTGCTCTGCCCAGGATCGTAGCCACCCTCGCCTTCATGTGCAGTTACCTCCTTCACGACGGGAAGCACTAAGGCAACATGATTGCATCCCCTGCGTTCACAACCTTGTAACCACCGCACCCAATCGGAGTCTCGCTCTATTTGCCTCAAATAAAAGTAAATTGTTGAACTTGACCATGTCCACAATGCAAGAACACCGACGGTGTGTGTTTCAGTATCAAGACCTAAACTTGCTGCAATCCATTCTTTCAACTGACAGACAGACCATGTTTGAGGTGCGCTCATTGGCACCTCTATGTGAGTAAATTCACTCAGATCAGCTCCCATCTCAGTTGTTTGGACAGTACCAGGACCGTAGTAAAATATGAACTTCACTACATCAGACATCTCGGCTCACCTATTTTTTTTTCAACAACGAAAGACAAGTATTAAGCAACAACTTAAAGTATCCCCACTACTAAATATTAGACATTTATACATATTAGCTAGCTATATATTACGGAATATTAACGGAGCAACTAATACAATTCACACACCTACAAGTATATTACCAATATTTGTCGGAGCAACTACAAATATTGACAGATTTAAATATTTGACATCTACATATATTACGGATTTTACCGGAGCAACTCCAAATACTGACACACCTAAATATTTGACATCCACATATAGTACGGAATATTACCGGAGCAACTACAAATTTGCACACAACTAATTAGTTGACATCTAAATATATTTATGTATACTACCGGAGCAAATAACAATAAACACACACCTAATATATTTCACATAGAAACATATTAACGAATACTACTGGAGCAACTTCAAAAAATAAAACGTTTGTTGAAATATACCCTTGAAGCGTGTGTGCGAACGACGGCCTTCAATCACCGGAACCGGAGCCGGAAACTCCACCAAACTGCCAGAGCTTCACCTCCACCACATTGCCCCAGCTTCACCACCACCACCTCCACCTCCACCGCCGCCACAATCTCCACCAATGAGCTGAAAAAATGCTCCAACAAAATGCTCACCACGACCACCATGAGCTACCCCATCAGTAGATCGAGGTCTGTTTTGGATCCCCTAAGTGTGTAGAACCCATTCACGGTGCCAAATCCGCAAAAAACCGGGCCATTTTGGTGTACAAATTGGAGTTATTTCGTGTAAGAGAGAGGAGGAAAGAAGAACAGAGAGAGGTGTTGCGCGGTGGGAGAAAGGAGGAAGAGGCTAGGCGCTGCGGGGGCCCGCTTCCTGTCGGCCAGCAGCTGGACGATCGGTCGGCAGCAGGCTGACAGGGGCGCCCGTGACCTAGCTGCGCCGACAGCGCCCGGCGCGACGTGGCCTGGCCAATAGTCAGCCTGCACGTGGCCGATGGGCCAGCTGTCGACCCGCTGTTGGCTGATAAGACCGAGTCGGCCTGCTGCTGTCTGATTGGATATTATTTTTGAAAATAAAAATATCAGCATAATATTTGTGCAAATTAATAAAAATGTATTATTTTAAAAAATTAGCCATTTTATATATAGTTTAAATATCAATGGGCCTAAAGCGGCCAAGATGTGGATGGCAACTTGGACTAAAAAGGCCCAAGTGGGAAGGAAGGAGGCCGAATTGGGAGAGGAGACTCCTCCTCCTTGGCAGCCCTCCCTCTCCCCTCTATCCTATATATACATGAGCGTTTGTGCTCTTTTGTTCATACAAGTTTTGGAGCCTCCTCTAGTTCTTCTAGTTCTAGTTCTAGTTGGTCCTAGTTGACTAATTAGAACTAGGCTAATCCTCTTGTCCTCATAATCAGAAGCCCAATGTGGTTCTAATCTCCTCCCCCTAATTCTCCAGCGACAATTAGCTCTGGATGGTGAAGCGCTGCCGGATCGTGAAGGCTACACTCTTGCAACCAAGTAGAGAGGTCATGCTTTTGGTCTTCGGTTCGAGGGACTATTTGTGGGTGGTACGAGGGATCGTTCATCGGCGGTTCGAGGGACTCCAAGTACGATCTACACCGAATCGTTCTTCTTCTGCTTGAACTCAGTGACGGTAACGATCGTGATCCCAACCCGTTATGCATCTTCATATTGATCTTGGGTGGGTGATCATAGGTGCGATTTTTTTGTTTTGTACTACGTCTCCCAACATACAACTAGCATGGCCTTACCAATCCTAGAGATGAATGGATCCTCGACTCTGGTGATGTCTACTACGCAACTTTATTCTTGTAGACACGTGTTGGGCCTCCAAGCACAGAGTTTTGCAGGACATTAGCAATTTTCCCTCAAGTGGATGACCTACGGTTTATCAATTCGTGGGAGGCGTTGGATGAAGATAGTCTCTCTCAAACGACCCTGCAACCAAATACAAGAAATCTCTTGTGTCCCCAACACACCTAATACAATGGCAAATTGTATAGATGCACTAATATGGCGAAGAGATGGTGATAAACGTGTAATATTGATGGTAGAAATATATTTTTATAATCTGAATAAATAAAAACAGCAAGGTAGCAAATAGTAAACGGGCACAAAAAGGTATTGCAATGCTTGAAAATGAGGCCTAGGGTCCGTACTTTCACTAGTGCAACCTCTCAACAATGCTAATATAATTGGATCGTATAACCATCCCTCAAAGTGCGATGAAGAATCACTCCAAATTTCCTATCTAGCGGAGAACATAAGAATAAATTGTTTGTAGGGTACGAAACCACCTCAAAGCTATTCTTTTCGTTCGATCTATTCAAGAGTTCGTACTAAAATAACACAAAGCTATTCTTTCCGTTCGATCTATCCTAGAGTTTGTACTAAAATAACACCAAAGCAAAGTCATATACATAATACTCAATCCAACACAAAGAACTTCAAAGAGTGCCCCAAGATTTCTACTGGAGAAACAAAGACAAGAACGGGCATCAACCCCTATGCATAGATTACCCCAATGTCACGTCGGGAATCCGCGAGTTGAGTGCCAAAACATATATCAAGTGAATCAATACAATACCCCATTATCACCACGAGTATTCAATTGCAAGACATATATCAAGTGTTCTCAAATCCATAAAAGTATTCAATACGATAAGATGAAATCTCAAAGGGAAAAATCAGTTCATCACAAGATAGAGAGGGGAAAACACCATATGATCCGACTATATTATCAAAGCCCGTGATACATCAAGATCATGACATCTCAAGAACACGAGAGGGAGAGAGAGAGATTAAACACATAGCTACTGGTACAAACCCTCAGCCCCGAGGGTGGACTACTCCCTCCTCATCGCGGTGGTCGCCGGTGATGTTGAAGATGGCCACCGGAGATGATTCCCCCCTCCGGCAGGGTGCCAGAAAGGGTCTAGATTGGTTTTCGGTGACTACAGAGCCTTGCAGCGGTGGAACTTCTGATCTAGGTTAACCCCGATGGTTTTGGAATATTTGTGAATTTACAGTGTAAAGAGGGGGTGCGGGAGGCCACCGAGGTGGGCACAAAACACCTGGGTGCGCCTGGGCCCTCAGGCGCGCCCTGATGGGTTGTGCCCCCCTTCGGGCATCCCCCAGGTGCTGCTCTGGCCCATCGGGAGTCTTCTGGTCCATAAAAAATCTCCAAAAAGTTTCGCGGTGTTTGGACTCCGTTTGATATTGATTTCCCGCGATGTAAAAAACAAGCAAAAAACAGCAACTAGCACTGGGACCGGGTCAATAGGTTAGTCCCAAAAAATGATATAAAGTTTCTATAAAATGATTGTAAAACATCCAAGAATGATAGTATAACAGCATGAATACTTCATAAATTATAGATACGTTGGAGACGTATCAGCATCCCCAAGCTTAATTCCTACTCGTCCTCGAGTAGGTAAATGATAAAAGAAATAATTTATGAAGTGTGAATGCTAGCAAAGTGCATAAGTTTGATCAATGATAATTTCAATCACTTCTCCTAGCATCATAACAACTCTTTTCCCTAAAAATTATCATGATAAAGTAGCAATTGAAAATTGAATTTTTTGTTGTGGAATGCTACCTATCATATTCATCATAAACTCTTTTCTTTTGTAGCATGGACATTTGGACTTTTATATGCTTCAAAGCAATAGTCTAGTTTTGACATGAGGACTTTAATACTCAAGCATACCAACAAGCAACCAAGTCTTTCAAAATATCAATGCTAAAATAAGTTATCCCTGCCCCATCATGCTCAATCATTGATCCATTCATGATACACACTCGCATATTAGCTACACCCAATGCTCAAGTACAATCATAGTGCCTCCTAGTTGGTGCTTTATAAGAGAAGATGGAGACTCAAATTAAAATTGCATAAAGTAAAAGAAAGGCCCTTCGCAAAGGGAAGTAGGGATTTGTAGAGGTGCGAGAGCTCAAAGCGAAAATTGAGAGATAAAAAACATTTTGAGAGGCATACTTTTCCCACCAACGAAAACGACTTAGAGCTCCCAACACTTTCCATGCTAGATATATCATAGGCAGTTCCCAAACAGAAAATAAAGTTTATTCCTTTTTCCACCATACTTTCACTTTCCATGGCTAACCGTATCCACGGGTGCCCTCCATACCAACACTTTCCAAGGAATTTATTATTTGACAACATAAAGTAAATTCATTTTTCATTTCGGTACTGGGAATCCCTAATACCTTTGCCTTACTCTCGTTCAATGACAAGTGAATAAACACTCATCGTGAGAATAACACTTCTAGCATGGAAAATATTGTCCACCCCTCATCGCCTCGCGAGCGGTATGAGCACACAAAAGATCAATTTATTTTGAAAATTAGCGATGGCACATACAAATTTTCTTAGAACGGCAAAAGAATACCGCATATAGGTAGGTATGATGGACTCATGTGGCAAAACTGGTTTAAAGGATTTCAGATGCACAAGTAGTGATCATACTTAGTGCAAAATGAAGGCTAGCAAAAGATTGAGAAGCGACCAACCAACAAACGAATAATCTCATAAGCGAGCATTGAGCATAATTAACACCGAATAATGCACCACAAGTAGGATGCTATTTCATTGCACAACTATTGACTTTCGTGCTTGCATAGGGAATCACAGACCTTAACACCAATATTCTTACTAAAGCATAATTACTCATCAACATGACTCACATATCACATCATCATATCTCAAAACTATTACAAGGAATCAAGTTTATTTTGTCCAATGATTTTCATGAAAGTTTTTATTATATCCTTCTTGGATATCTATCACTTTGGGACTAATTTTCATGTGTTGCTTTTGATAAGCTCAAACAAATTTAAGTGAAGATCATGCGAATAATATTTCTTTCTCTCAAATTATTTTAAGTGAAGCAAGAGAGAATTTCTTCATAAATACTAAAGCACACCGTGCTCAAAAAGATATAAGTGTAGCACTAGAGCAATTCCATAGAAAAGAGTTTCGTTGACGGGATGTGAATGCCGCTTACTTAGCCTCCTTGGCAACCATTTGAGGACTCTATTTTATTTTAAAACTTTCAGATCTAAGTATTTTATTAAAATAGAAAGAAAAATGAAAATAAAATGACATTCCAAAGATGGCACAACTCATGTGAAGAAGCAAAAACTTAGATTCAACCGATACTAACCGATAATTGTTGGTGAAGAAAGGTGGGATGCCTACCGGGGCATCCCCAAGCTTAGATGCTTGAGACTTCTTGAAATATTATCTTGGGATGCCTTAGGCATCCCCAAGCTTGAGTTTTTGTGTCTCCTTAATTCCTTCTATATCACGGTTTCCCTAAATCTTACAAACTTGATCCACACAAAACTCAACAAGAACACGTGAGATAAGTTAGTATAAACCAATGCAAAAACCTTATCATTCTCTACTGTAGCAAATCACTAAAATTATTATTCAACATTGCACACTAAATGCCTCTGCATATTTAATACTCCTATCCTCAAATAGAATCATTAAACAAGCAAACATATGCAAATAATGCAAACATGACAGCAATCTGCCAAAACAGTATAGTCCGTAAAGAATGCAAGAGTATCAATACTTCCCTAACTTCAAAAGTTATGAAAATTTGCCACATTGTATAAAATTTATCAGATCTTATTTTGCAAAAAGTTTCAACATTTTATCACATTCTGACTTTTCTAGGGATTTTTTGCAACATCGATAAACTTTCTGTTTTGAAACAGCAACATGTAGACTTGCAAAATAAGCATAGTAAAGGCTATCATTGCCACTTTTATTGGAATAAAATATGAAAAAAATTATTCTAAATAACAGCAAGCAAATCCTAACAAAATAAAATTATGCTCCAAACAAAACACATATCATGTGATGAATGAAAACACAGCTCCAAGTGAGGTTACCGATAATGTTGGAGACGAAAGAGAGGATGCCTTCCGGGGCATCCCCAAGCTTAGTTGCTTGGATCTTCCTTGAATATTACCTTGGGATGCCTTGGTCATACCCAAGATTAGTGTCTTGTCACTCCTTATTCTCATATCGATATCTCACCCAAAACTGGAAAACTTCAATCACACATAACATAACGGAACTTTGTGAGATAGGTTAGTATGATAAAGAGCAAACCATTCCACTTTTGGTACTTCCAAAGAAAAGATTCATAATTTTTATTACACAATGCCTACTGTAGAATATCATTTCTACAATTTATATTGAGCAATATAAGCCATAGAAACTAGAAAACAAGCAACCTATGCATTGAAAACAGAATCTGTCAAAAACAGAACAGTCTGTAGTAATCTGTATTCAAACCATACTTATGCTACTCCAAAAATTCTGAAAAATTAGGACCACGTGAGTGATTTGTATATTAATCTTCTGCAAGAAGAATAAACTCAAAATCAGTCTTCTGTTAAAAATGAGAATTGTTTTCCTGAGCGCAAAAGTTTCTGTTTTTCAGCAAGATCAAATCAACTATCACCCAACATGGTCCCAAAGGCTTTACTTGGCACTTTATTGAAACAAAAGCAATAAAACATGATTACTACAGCAGACTAATCATGTGAACACACAAAAACAGTAGGTAAAAGTGTTGGGTTGTCTCCCAACAAGCGCTTTTCTTTAATGCCTTTTAGCTAGGCATGATGATTTCAATGATGCTCACATAAAAGATAAGGATTGAAACATAACAAGAGCATCATGAAGCACATGGCAAGCACATTTAAGTCTAACCCACTTCCTATGCATAGGGATTTTGTGAGGAAAAAATTTATGGGAGCAAGAATCAACTAGCATAGGAAGGCGATACATGCAAAACTTCGAAAACTTCAACACATAGAGAGGAAACTTGATATTATTGAGATATGTAGATGCATATGTTCCACTCTCATAATAATTTTCAGTAGCATCATGAATGAATTCAACAATATAACTATCACATAAAGCATTCTTTTCATGATCCACAAGCATAGAAATTTTATTACTCTCCACATAAGCAAATTTATTCTCATGAATAGTAGTGGGAGCAAACTCAACAAAATAACTATCATGGGATTCAAAATTAAAATCATGATGAAAAGTTTCATGGTTATCATTATTCAATATAGCATACATGTCATCACCATAATCATAATATATAGGAACTTTGTTGTCATAATCAATTGCAACCTCCTCCAAAATAGTGGATTCATCATTAAGTAAAGTCACGACCTCTCCAAATCCACTTTCATCAATATAATCATTATAAATAGGAGGCATGCAATCATCATAATAAATTTTCTCATCAAAACTTGGGGGGGGGACTAAAAGTATAATATTCATCAAACATAGCATCCCCAAGCTTATGGTTTTGCATTTCATTAGCATCATGGATATTCCAAGAATTCATACTAATAAAATTGCAATCATGCTCATCATTCAAATATTTTGTGCCAAACATTTTATAGCATTCTTCTTCTAACAATTGAGCACAATTTTCCGAACCATCATTTTCAAGAAAGATATTATAAAGATGATCAATAATATGATGCAACCTCAATTCCATTTTTATGTAGTTTTCTTTTATGAACCAAACTAGTGATAAAACAAGAAACTAAAAGATTCAATTGCAAGATCTAAAGCTATACCTTCAAGCACTCACCTCCCCGGCAACGGCGCCAGAAAAGAGCTTGATGTCTACTATGCAACTTTATTCTTGTAGACACGTGTTGGGCCTCAGAGCGCAGAGTTTTGTAGGACAGTAGCAATTTTCCCTCAAGTGGATGACCTAAGGTTTATCAATCCGTGGGAGGCGTAGGATGAAGATAGTCTCTCTCAAATGACCCTGCAACCAAATACAAGAAATCTCTTGTGTCCCCAACACACCTAATACAATGGCAAATTGTATAGATGCACTAGTTCGGCGAAGAGATGGTGAAAAAAATGTAATATTGATGGTAGAAATATATTTTTATAATCTGAATAAATAAAAACAGCAAGGTAGCAAATAGTAAACGGGCACAAAAACGGTATTGCAATGCTTGAAAATGAGGCCTAGGGTCCGTACTTTCGCTAGTGCAACCTCTCAACAATGCTAATATAATTGGATCATATAACTATCCCTCAAAGTGCCATGAAGAATCACTCTAAAGTTCCTATCTAGCGGATAACATACGAATAAATTGTTTGTAGGGTACGAAACCACCTCAAAGCTATTCTTTTCGTTCGATCTATTCAAGAGTTCTACTAAAATAAGACAAAGCTATTCTTTCCGTTCGATCTATCCTAGAGTTCGTACTAAAATAACACCAAAGCAAATTCATATACATAATACTCAATCCAACACAAAAAACTTCAAAGAGTGCCCCAAGATTTCTACCGGAGAAAAAAGACAAGAACGTGCATCAACCCCTATGCATAGATTACCCCAATGTCACCTCGGGAATCCGCGAGTTGAGTGCCAAAACATATATCAAGTGAATCAATACGATACCCCATTGTCACCACGAGTATTCAATTGCAAGACATATATCAAGTGTTCTCAAATCCATAAAATTATTCAATCCGATAAAATGAAATCTCAAAGGAAAAAATCAATTCATCACAAGATAGACAGGGGAAAACACCATATGATCCGACTATATTAACAAAGCCTGCAATACATCAAGATCATGACATCTCAAGAACACGAGAGAGAGAGAGAGATTAAACACATAGCTACTGGTACAAACCCTCAGCCCCAAGGGTGGACTACTCCCTCCTCATCGTGGTGGCCGCCGGTGATGATGAAGATGGCCACCGGAGATGATTCCCCCCTTCGGCAGGGTGCCGGATCTAGATTAGTTTTCGGTGGCTACGGAGCCTTGCGGCGGCGGAACTTCTGATCTAGGTTAACCCCGAGGGTTTCTGGAATATTTGTGAATTTATAGGGTAAAGAGGGGGTGCGGGAGGCCACTGAGGTGGGCACAACCCACCTGGGCGCGCCTGCGCCCCCAGGCGTGCCCTGGTGGGTTGTGCCCCCCTCGGGGCACCCCCAGGTGCTGCTCTGGCCCATCGGGAGTCTTCTGGTCCATAAAAAATCTCCAAAAAGTTTCGCGGTGTTTGGACTCCGTTTGATATTGATTTCCTGCGATGTAAAAAACAAGCAAAAAACTTCAACTGGCACTGGGCACTGGGTCAATAGGTTAGTCTCAAAAAATGATATAAAGTTGCTATAAAATGATTGTGAAACATCCAAGAATGATAATATAACAGCATGAATACTTCATAAATTATGAATACATTGGAGACGTATCATCCGGCGCGTCCACACGTGTCATCGGCAACCCTAGTATAACCTTTCTTCATCTCGTTCTCTTCCAAAGCATAACTCTTCGAGCATTACTGTTGGTAATGGAAACTGTTTACCTATTGTCACCACGGGATCTGCCACATTTATATCTGTAACACCCCGAGAATCATGCTACAGTAACTCTCTGTGATTAAGCTAATCATGTTGCTAAACAGGGCTTGATCACATTTGAATCACATTTCTTTTCAAACTCCTAATTCAAACTTCAATTAAATTTAAAATGGAAAATAAAAGTTTTCAAAAATTTAAACAAAAATGTTCGGGCCATGCCAGAAATTGCACTGATAATTATTGTGGAGAAAACACATTTTTATAAAATGCTTAAATACTTTTAAATGAAATAAAACAGAAAAGAAAATAAACAAATAAAAAGAAAATACAAAAGAGCACAGAACAAACAAACAAAAAAAAGAAGAAGGAGAAGGACCCCCCACTGGACCCCTGGCCCAACTGGGCCGACCCCCGGCCCAGCCGGCCTAGCCCACCTCTCCCACTCGCCCTCCCCTTCCCTGTTCCCCCGACCGGGGTCGGAACAGGGGCCGGTCCCCGCCGCACCCCCTCGCCGGCGACGGGGGAGGATAAGGACGCCAGCGCCCCCCGCCTCCTCGGGCCCCTCTCCCACTCGCCCCCGCTCACCTCTCGGCCTCTGCGCCTCTCCCTTCCCCCCCAGATCCACGCCGCTCCCTCCTTCCCCACGCCCGACGCGGTCGCCGCCGTTCTCCGTCGTTCACGCGGCCACCGAGCCCCGTTCCCCTCCCCGACGTGTCCACGAGCTCCGCCGCGTCGAGCCCGTCCTCCCCGACCACCTGCTCGAGCCGGGACCCCCTACATCGCCCCCCAACGCCGTCGCCTTCTTCCTCGGGTCGCCGCCGTCTTCTTCGACTCCGGCGACTGCTGCTGCTACTAAGCCCCTCACCGGCCTTCCGTGTGCCGCGCGGTGAGCTCCTCTACCTCCTCCCCCTCTCCATTAGCTAGCTAGCGTGCCGTAGCCACCGCGCCGCGTTAGGCCGCACCCTCCGCCGCCTAGCACGTCGCCGGCGTCGTTCCGGCGACCTTTTGGTCTTTAGCTAGCGCCCATCTTGCTCGCGCGTGCACGTAGGCCTCGCCCCGCTCTCTGGATTGCCCGATCTCGCGCCGTACCACCGTTCCCGTTGCTCGCCCGAAGCACCTCGCCGCCGGCGAGCTCGAAGCGCTCGCCCCCGTCCGTTCCAGCCACTCCGGCCACCACCGTTGGACGCGCGGCGCCGAGCCGCGTCGAACGCGCCCAGCCACAACCCCGCAGACCCCCTGTGCGCGAAACCCGCGCCCCTCCCGAGCCGCGCCGCCGCGTTTGGCTCGTCGGAGTCAACTCCGGCGCGTCTCCGGCCAGTGGCCGACGTGGCGCCGCGTGGCCTCCCCTGTGAGGCTGACGTGTGGGCCCTTGGGCCCTGTTGACTGGGTTGACCCCAGTCAACTGCTGACTGGGCAGGCCCAGCCACTGACATGCGGGCCCCGCCGCATAATTAACAAAAAAAATGTTTTTATAAATAAAACTAATTAATTAATCTAATTAGGCACTGACAGGTGGGGTCCAGTAGTTAATTAACTAAAATTAGTTAGTTTAATCTTCTGTTAGCCCACTGTCTATGACAGGTAGGGCCCACTGGTCAGTTTGACCTGGTCAGCCGCTCTGTTGACCTGCTGACGTCAGCATTACCTCATGCTGACGTCATAATTCATTTTTGCTTAATTCAAATAATTCCAGAAATTCAAATAAACTTTGAAAATTCATATCTTTTAAACCGTAACTCGGATGAAAATGTTTTCTACATGAAAGTTGCTCAGAACGACGAGACGAATCCGAATACGCAGTCCGTTCGTCCACCACACCTCCCTAACCTATCGAACTAGCAACTTTCCCCCTCCGGTCCGTCTGTCCGAAAACGCGAAACATCGGGAATACCTCCCGGATGTTCCCCCCCTTCGCCGGTACCACCTACTGTCGCGTTAGGACACACCTAGCACCGCTCATTGTCATGTCACGCATCGTCATGCTTATGTTTGCATTGTATTTACTGTTTCTTCCCCCTCTTCTCTCCGGTAGACTACGAGACCGACACTGCTGCTGCCCAGTTCGACTACGGAGTCGACGACCCCTCCTACTTGCCAGAGCAACCAGGCAAGCCCCCCCCCTTGATCACCAGATATCGCCTATTCTTCTCTATACTGCTTGCATTAGAGTAGTGTAGCATGTTACTGCTTTTCGATATCCTATCCTGATGCATAGCCTATCCTTGCTACTACTGTTGTTACCTTTACCTGCAATCCTACATGCTTAGTATAGGATGCTAGTTACCATCAGTGGCCCTACATTCTTGTCCGTCTGCTGTGCTATACTATCGGGCCGTGATCACCTGGGCGGTGATCACGGGTATATACTTATATACTATATACATGACACATGTGATGACTAAAGTCGGGTCGGCTCGTAGGAGTACCCGCAAGTGGATCTTTGTGGCGGAGCGACAGGGCAGGTTGAGACCGCCTAGGTGAGAGGTGGGCCTGGCCCTGGTCGGCGTTCGCGGATACTTAACACGCTTAACGAGATCTTGGTATTTGATCTGAGTCTGGCCATTTGGTCTATACGCACTAGCCATCTACGCGGGAGTAGTTATGGGTATCCCGGCGTCGTGGTATCAGCCGAAGCCTTCGTGACGTCAGCGACTGAGTGGCGCGCGCCGTGTTGGACCGCTTTGACGTAACCGCCGTGATCGTGTGGGTTGCTAGGTCTGCTCGCGGCCGCGTTCGCAACGTGCAGGTGTGCATAGGGCGATGGGCCCAGACCCCTGCGCGCTTAGGATTAGACCGGCGTGCTGACCGCTCTGTTGTGCTTAGGTGGGGCTGCGACGCGTTGATCTTACGAGGCCGGGCATGACCCAGAAAAGTGTGTCCGGCCAAATGGGATCGAGCGTGTTGGGTTATGTGGTGCACCCCTGCAGGGAAGTTTATCTATTCGAATAGCCGTGTCCCTCGGTAAAAGGACGACCCGGAGTTGTACCTTGACCTTATGACAACTAGAACTGGATACTGAATAAAATACACCCTTCCAAGTGCCAGATACAACCCGGTGATCGCTCTCTAACAGGGCGACGAGGAGGGGATCGCCGGGTAGGATTATGCTATGCGATGCTACTTGGAGGACTTCAATCTACTCTCTTCTACATGCTGCAAGATGGAGATGGCCAGAAGCGTAGTCTTCGACAGGACTAGCTATCCCCCTTTTATTCTGGCATTCTGCAGTTCAGTCCACTGATATGCCCCTTTACACATATACCCATGCATATGTAGTGTAGCTCCTTGCTTGCGAGTACTTTGGATGAGTACTCACGGTTGCTTCTCTCCCTCTTTTCCCCCTTTCCTTTCTATCTGGTTGTCGCAACCAGATGTTGGAGTCCAGGAGCCAGACGCCACCGTCGACGACGACACCTACGACACTGGAGGTGCCTACTACTACGTGCAGGCCGCTGACGACGACCAGGAGTAGTTAGGAGGATCCCAGGCAGGAGGCCTGCGCCTCGTTCGATCTGTATCCCAGTTTGTGCTAGCCTTCTTAAGGCAAACTTGTTTAACTTATGTCTGTACTCAGATATTGTTGCTTCCGCTGACTCGTCTGTGATCGAGCACTTGTATTCGAGCCCTCGAGGCCCCTGGCTTGTATTATGATGCTTGTATGACTTATTTATGTTTTAGAGTTGTGTTGTGATATCTTCCCGTGAGTCCCTGATCTTGGTCGTACACATTTGCGTGCATGATTAGTGTACGGTCAAATCGGGGGCGTCACAAGTTGGTATCAGAGCCGACTGCCTGTAGGAATCCCCCTTTCCACACTCCTTGGCCGAAGTCGAGTCTAGACATTACAAAACTTTTACTAACATGGCTGTGTGTCTTACGGGCCCACGTCGCCATTGGGTGGTACTAGGATCTTTTACTCCTCGACCTTTACTCTGGGACTCTGAACTCTCTTCTACTCGGGTTAAACGAATTTACTAACTCTAACACTAGGATCCCGTGACCGCATTCACCCCAAAGTTGGATAAGCCATAGTTGTTTCTTAGAGTAGTATTTTGAACAATTCACACACTGTCATTTGACTCCTTTGAAACGTCTTTGCTTTCAGATGGAACCCACGAGGCAGGTCGTTCGCCACACGACGGCCATTGGTGCCTCGGGATCACCTGCGGTGCTAGCTGAGATGATGACCTATCTGGGTTATCGCTGGCACCCTGAGTACACCGTCTACGAGGAGTACCAGGACTTTAACCAGGAGCAGTACCGTGCCATCGTCCACCTCTACTCTCGGGAGTATGACTCCACTACTGTGCTGCACACCGCACATGGTGTTGGTGTGACCATCGATATGGCTGTCCACGATGCTGCCTATGCTGCTCTGACACGTCTTCGTGGAGAGTATCGGGAGTTGGACACCTCCCCTTTCAGGCACATTGCTATCGCATCTGATGTTGGTGCGGAGGGATACTATACTGCTGCCTACTCCACTGTCACCCGAGAGCCCTTCTACCATCAGAACCTGGTTCTGCATGCTGATGGGCTGGATCGAGCTAACCGAGCTCTTCGCCACGAGATGTACACCACCCGTCAGCACCTTTACCGTGCTCTGACGCTGCTGCACCCCTTTGTCCGATCTGGACAGGTACCGCGTACTGCGATCTACCCAGCCAGGACCGTGATGCCCCACGGTGTCGGTTGGCCAGAGGTGGGAGGCTACTCCCCTGCACTTGGTCCTCTTCTGCCACCTGAGCGTCGGGCTCTACACCTGAGTATCCGCGGCCCCCAGTCTGCTGACGTGGAGGGCTATCCGTTGCCTCACTACCAGCTGTCGGGCTACGATTACCTCCACAGTACCTCTTGGGACTGATGTAGTCTTGCTTAGTTAGTATTAGTTGCAGTCGCCGCGAGCCTGTGTGCCGCCTATGATGTTTTAGTCTATGTACTGAACTCTATGCATGACCCCTTTTGTAAGTTATGCCGACTACTATGTAGTAGCTATCGTGCTCCTCTCGTTATGCATGTTTCATCATGAATGATTCTTGTCTTTGCAAATATTTCTCAATGCTGAACTACCCCTGTTATATATTAGCAGGATGGTTAGACCAGGTGGTCGTGGTCGTGGTGGCGATGCCCCACCACCACCTGAGTACATGGCTGGTATGATCCAACAGTTTGAACTGAACCGCCAGTTCATGGAAAATATGATGGCTCAGTTTCCTCGCCCCAATATGAACCAGCAGCCAGCCCAAGTGACTCTTCAAGATTTCATACGCCTCAACCCAACCATCTACCGCAGCTCAACTCAGCCTCTGGATGCTGATGACTGGCTCCGTGACATCACCTATGAGATGGAGTCTGCTGATGTAGCCCCTGCCAGCTATGTCAACTTTGCTTCCTTCTTCTTGAAGGGACCCGCAGCTCAATGGTGGGACAGCCACAGGCGTACTCTGCCAGCTGGAACAATCATCACCTGGCCAGACTTCCAAGCTGCTTTCCGTGCCCGCTTCATTCCTCAGGGAGTCATGGACCGGAAGAAGCGTGAGTTCCGCAACCTCACCCAAGGCAACAAAACTGTCGAAGCTTATCAGCGGGAGTTTCTGGACTTGTCCCGCTATGCTGAAGAAGACATTGCAACTGATGCACGCAGACAGGAGAAGTTCCGTGATGGACTACAAGCTGACATCAAGCTCGCACTTCTAGTGCATGACTTCGCCGATTTCGCCACCTTGGTGAATAAGGCCATCAATGTCGAGACTGGTCTGCAGGAATACCAGAGCTCTCAGAGGCGCAACCGTGACACGGGCTCATCTTCGGGCTCGCCCTCACAGAAGCGTAAGATATGGATCCCGAACAGCATGTATCGTCCAAATGCACCTGCTCCAAGGAAATCTTATGCTGCACCGCGTCTGCCTCCTCCACCATCTAGGCAGTCAAAGCTACCAGCTCCCCCACCTGGGGCTCCTGTTCCCACTCCCGATAATGGTCTGTGCTTCAAGTGTGGTCAACCGGGTCACTTTGCCAGGAACTGCTATCAGAACCAGAATCAACTGGCCCTTCCAGCAGCTGGCCGTGGTAACAACCAGCCCCGCAACAACAATGCTAAGTCTTATGGTCGTGCTCATGCCAACCACGTTGATCTCAGCGAAGCTCAAGACCAGCCTGCTACTGTGATGGGTACACTCCTCGTAAATTCAGTACCAGCATCCGTTTTATTTGATACAGGAGCATCCCATTCATTCATATCAGCAGAATTTGCATTCCTGCATGGCATTAATTACGAAGAGATAAACACTCCGCTAGTGGTACACACCCCTGCGGGCCAATGTCAAACCTCTATGGTTAGTCACGACGTTACTGTTGAAATTGAAGGACTGGAATTTCTTGTCTCTCCCATCGTACTGAAGTCCTGTAGCATTGATCTCATTCTGGGAATGAATTGGTTAAAAGCGCATACTGCTTCAATCGTTTGCACCACTAAGACCGTCCATCTGCTACACCCTTCAGATGAGATAGTTACTTACCAAGCCCATCTGGTGCAAAATGCCGAGGCAAGGCTCTATGCATTGAATGCATTGAACGCTGCACCACTCGAGGGCATTGAAAACATTCCCGTCGTGCGTGAATTCCTCGACGTCTTCCCTGAAGAACTTCCAGGGATTCCCCCTGCTAGAGCTGTCGAATTCATCATCGACTTGAAACCAGGCACCACTCCTATAGCCAAGCGACCCTACAAAATGCCGCCGCATGAACTCCTTGAGCTTAAGGAGGAAATCGACAAATCTCTTCGCAAAGGATTCATTCGCCCAAGTTGCTCTCCTTGGGGAGCACCTTCTCTCTTTGTCAAGAAGAAGGATGGGACAAACCGGTTAGTTCAAGACTACCGTCCTATAAACCAAGCTACCATTCAGAATAAATACCCTCTTCCTCGGATCAATGATCTGTATGATCAACTGGCGGGTTCGTCAGTGTTCTCTAAGCTCGACTTGAGGTTGGGCTACCACCAGATCCGTGTTCGCGAAGAGGATATCCCAAAGACCGCCTTCGTGACTCGCTATGGTTCATACGAGTACACCGTCATGTCTTTCGGTTTAACCAATGCTCCAGCCACCTTCTCTCGTCTGATGAACTATATATTCATGGATTACCTCGACAAGTTCGTCGTGGTTTATCTGGATGATATCCTGGTATTTTCCAAGAACGAAGAAGAACATGCTGAACATCTTCGACTTGTGCTGGAAAAGCTACGAGAGCATCAACTATATGCCAAGTTCTCCAAATGTGAATTCTGGCTACCGGAAGTAACCTATCTTGGGCATGTCATCTCTAAGGATGGTATTGCCGTCAACCCCGAGCGAGTTCAGGCTATTCTTGATTGGACTCCTCCCAAGAACGTTAAGCAAGTCAGAAGTTTTCTCGGTCTCGCCAGCTATTGCCGTCGATTCGTCGAGAACTTCTCCAAGATCGCCAGGCCTCTGACTAACCTGTTGCATAAGGGTGTCAAGTTCCAATGGACAGACAAATGTCAGGAAAGTTTCCAGGCACTCAAAGACAAGTTGACTTCTGCTCCAGTTCTAGCTCCACCTGATACTAAGAAGGACTTTGTCATTTACTGCGACGCTTCCCGTCAAGGATTAGGCTGTGTCCTAATGCAAGACCGCAAAGTGATTGCTTATGCCTCTCGGCAATTGCGCCCTCACGAAGAGAACTACCCAGTTCACGACCTCGAACTTGCTGCTGTCATTCATGCGCTGAAGCAGTGGCGACATTACCTTCTCGGTAATCGTTGCGAGATCTTCACCGACCACCAAAGTCTGAAGTATCTGTTTACTCAGCCAGACCTGAACCTCCGTCAGCAGAGATGGATGGAGCTTGTTGCAGACTTTGACTTGGGTATTTCCTATACGCCAGGCAAGGCTAATGTAATGGCTGATGCCTTGAGCCGCAAGTCTTACTGCAACCACCTCCAGGTTCACAAAGTTCAGCCCTCGCTTGTTGAAGAATTCAGGAAGCTGAACCTCCATATTGTTCCTTCGGGTGCACTCGCTCCCCCTCCTAAGGAGTTTGGCAAGGTGAACCTCCACGTTGTTACCCAGGGTTCCCTCAATACCCTAGTTGCTAAACCAGATCTCGAGGACAGCATCAAAAGGCTACAGAAGTATGACTCTGAAGCCCACAAGATTAAGCGCTACCTCGCAGAAGGAAAGCCCTCATTCTTCACTATTGCTGAAGATGGCACCTTATACTTCAAGGGCCGCCTAGTGGTGCCTTGTGCAGAGAAAAACCTGGATATGACACAGGAAGTTATGAAGGAAGCTCATGATACGCCTCTATGTATCCATCCTGGTAGTACAAAGATGTACCAAGACATCCGTCAGAGATTCTGGTGGTCTAATATGAAGCAAGACATTGCTCGTTATGTTGCTGAGTGTGACGTTTGCCGTCGTATCAAAGCAGAACACCAAAGGCCTGCTGGAACTCTGCAACCTATCTCTATTCCTGAATGGAAATGGGACCACGTGGAGATGGACTTCGTCACTGGATTTCCCAAATCACAGAAAGGTAATGATGCTATTCTTGTCGTCATTGACCGGCTTTCCAAAGTTGCACATTTTCTGGCAGTCAAAGAAACGATCACTGCTAGCCAGTTGGCAACGCTCTATATGTCCAGGATTGTTTCACTCCACGGTATTCCATTGGTTATCAGCTCAGACCGTGGCAGCTTATTCACTTCAAGATTCTGGGCAAGTTTCCAAGAAGCTATGGGAACTCATCTGTCATTCAGTACTGCGTTTCATCCTCAATCGCAAGGGCAAGTTGAACGCGTCAACCAAGTTCTCGAAGACATGCTTCGAGCTTGTGTTATTTCCTTCGGCAAGAAATGGGAGGAATCTCTCCCGTATGCTGAGTTCTCTTATAATAATAGCTATCAAGCTAGTCTGAAGATGGCCCCCTTCGAAGTGTTATATGGACGAAAGTGCCGAACCCCTCTGAACTGGTCAGAAACTGGGGAACGTCCACTCTTCGGTCCGGATATTATCCAAGATGCCGAAGAACAAGTCCGCATTATTCGCGAGAATCTCAAGACTGCTCAGTCACGTCAGAAGAGTCAGTATGACCGTCATCATAAAGACATGGTCTATCAACCTGGCGAAAAGGCTTATCTTCGAGTCACACCTATGAAGGGTGCTCACCGCTTCGGAATCAAGGGCAAACTAGCTCCTCGCTATATTGGCCCATTCACTATTCTCGAAAGGCGTGGAAAAGTGGCATACCAACTGGAGCTACCGCCGAACCTTTCTCAGGTTCACGATGTGTTCCATGTGTCACAGCTCCGCCGTTGCTTCAAGGACCCAATCCGAGCTGTGGATCATGAAGTGCTCGAATTGCAGCAAGACCTCTCCTATAAGGAGCATCCGGTCCGCATTCTCGACCAAGCTGAACGCCGCACACGTCAGAAGGCGATCAAGTTTCTCAAAGTCCAGTGGTCGCACCATTCTGAAGATGAGGCCACTTGGGAACGAGAGGATCGTCTGCGCGAAGAATACCCCGCACTGTTTCCTTCTACCTCCTAAATCTCGGGACGAGATTTCTTGTAGTGGAGGAGATTTGTAACACCCCGAGAATCATGCTACAGTAACTCTCTGTGATTAAGCTAATCATGTTGCTAAACAGGGCTTGATCACATTTGAATCACCTTTCTTTTCAAACTCCTAATTCAAACTTCAATTAAATTTAAAAGTGGAAAATAAAAGTTTTCAAAAATTTAAACAAAAATGTTCGGGCCATGCCAGAAATTGCACTGATAATTATTGTGGAGAAAACACATTTTTATAAAATGCCTAAATACTTTTAAATGAAATAAAACAGAAAAGAAAATAAACAAATAAAAGAAAATACAAAAGAGCACAGAACAAACAAACAAAAAAAGAAGAAGGAGAAGGCCCCCCCCCACTGGACCCCTGGCCCAACTGGGCCGACCCCCGGCCCAGCCGGCCTAGCCCACCTCTCCCACTCGCCCTCCCCTTCCCTGTTCCCCAGACCGAGGTCGGAACAGGGGCCGGTCCCCGCCGCACCCCCTCGCCGGCGACGGGGGAGGATAAGGACGCCAGCGCCCCCCGCCTCCTCGGGCCCCTCTCCCACTCGCCCCCGCTCACCTCTCGGCCTCTGCGCCTCTCCCTTCCCCCCCCCAGATCCACGCCGCTCCCTCCTTCCCCACGCCCGACGCGGTCGCCGCCGTTCTCCGTCGTTCACGCGGCCACCGAGCCCCGTTCTCCTCCCCGACGTGTCCCCGAGCTCCGCCGCGTCGAGCCCGTCCTCCCCGACCACCTGCTCGAGCCGGGACCCCCTACATCGCCCCCCAACGCCGTCGCCTTCTTCCTCGGGTCGCCGCCGTCTTCTTCGACTCCGGCGACTGCTGCTGCTACTAAGCCACCCACGGGCCTTTCTTGCGCCGCGCGGTGAGCTCCTCTACCTCCTCCCCCTCTCCATTAGCTAGCTAGCGTGCCGTAGCCACCGCGCCGCGTTAGGCCGCACCCTCCGCCGCCTAGCACGTCGCCGGCGTCGTTCCGGCGACCGTTTGGTCTTTAGCTAGCGCCCATCTTGCTCGCGCGTGCACGTAGGCCTCGCCCCGCCCTCTGGATTGCCCGATCTCGCGCCGTTCCACCGTTCCCGTTGCTCGCCCGAAGCACCTCGCCGCCGGCGAGCTCGAAGCACTCGCCCCCGTCCGTTCCAGCCACTCCGGCCACCACCGTTGGACGCGCGGCGCCGAGCCGCGTCGAACGCGCCCAGCCACAACCCCGCAGACCCCCTGTGCGCGAAACCCGCGCCCCTCCCGAGCCGCGCCGCCGCGTTTGGCTCGTCGGAGTCAACTCCGGCGCGTCTCCGGCCAGTGGCCGACGTGGCGCCGCGTGGCCTCCCCTGTGAGGCTGACGTGTGGGCCCTTGGGCCCTGTTGACTGGGTTGACCCCAGTCAACTGCTGACTGGGCAGGCCCAGCCACTGACATGCGGGCCCCGCCGCATAATTAACAAAAAAAATGTTTTTGATAATTAAAACTAATTAATTAATCTAATTAGGCACTGACAGGTGGGGTCCAGTAGTTAATTAACTAAAATTAGTTAGTTTAATCTTCTGTTAGCCCACTGTCTATGACAGGTGGGGCCCACTGGTCAGTTTGACCTGGTCAGCCGCTCTGTTGACCTGCTGACGTCAGCATTGCCTCATGCTGACGTCATAATTCATTTTTGCTTAATTCAAATAATTCCAGAAATTCAAATAAACTTTGAATATTCATATCTTTTAAACCGTAACTCGGATGAAAATGTTTTCTATATGAAAGTTGCTCAGAACGACGAGACGAATCCGAATACGCAGTCCGTTCGTCCACCACACCTCCCTAACCTATCGAACTAGCAACTTTCCCCCTCCGGTCCGTCTGTCCGAAAACGCGAAACATCGGGAATACCTCCCGGATGTTCCCCCCTTCGCCGGTACCACCTACTGTCGCGTTAGGACACACCTAGCACCGCTCATTGTCATGTCACGCATCGTCATGCTTATGTTTGCATTGTATTTACTGTTTCTTCCCCCTCTTCTCTCCGGTAGACTACGAGACCGACACTGCTGCTGCCCAGTTCGACTACGGAGTCGACGACCCCTCCTACTTGCCAGAGCAACCAGGCAAGCCCCCCCCCTTGATCACCAGATATCGCCTATTCTTCTCTATACTGCTTGCATTAGAGTAGTGTAGCATGTTACTGCTTTTCGATATCCTATCCTGATGCATAGCCTATCCTTGCTACTACTGCTGATACCTTTACCTGCAATCCTACATGCTTAGTATAGGATGCTAGTTACCATCAGTGGCCCTACATTCTTGTCCGTCTGCTGTGCTATACTATCGGGCCGTGATCACCTGGGCGGTGATCACGGGTATATACTTATATACTATATACATGACACATGTGATGACTAAAGTCGGGTCGGCTCGTAGGAGTACCCGCAAGTGGATCTTTGTGGCGGAGCGACAGGGCAGGTTGAGACCGCCTAGGTGAGAGGTGGGCCTGGCCCTGGTCGGCGTTCGCGGATACTTAACACGCTTAACGAGATCTTGGTATTTGATCTGAGTCTGGCCATTTGGTCTATACGCACTAGCCATCTACGCGGGAGTAGTTATGGGTATCCCGGCGTCGTGGTATCAGCCGAAGCCTTCGTGACGTCAGCGACTGAGTGGCGCGCGCCGTGTTGGACCGCTTTGACGTAACCGCCGTGATCGTGTGGGTTGCTAGGTCTGCTCGCGGCCGCGTTCGCAACGTGCAGGTGTGCATAGGGCGATGGGCCCAGACCCCTGCGCGCTTAGGATTAGACCGGCGTGCTGACCGCTCTGTTGTGCTTAGGTGGGGCTGCGACGCGTTGATCTTACGAGGCCGGGCATGACCCAGAAAAGTGTGTCCGGCCAAATGGGATCGAGCGTGTTGGGTTATGTGGTGCACCCCTGCAGGGAAGTTTATCTATTCGAATAGCCGTGTCCCTCGGTAAAAGGACGACCCGGAGTTGTACCTTGACCTTATGACAACTAGAACTGGATACTGAATAAAATACACCCTTCCAAGTGCCAGATACAACCCGGTGATCGCTCTCTAACAGGGCGACGAGGAGGGGATCGCCGGGTAGGATTATGCTATGCGATGCTACTTGGAGGACTTCAATCTACTCTCTTCTACATGCTGCAAGATGGAGATGGCCAGAAGCGTAGTCTTCGACAGGACTAGCTATCCCCCTTTTATTTCTGGCATTCTGCAGTTCAGTCCACTGATATGCCCCTTTACACATATACCCATGCATATGTAGTGTAGCTCCTTGCTTGCGAGTACTTTGGATGAGTACTCACGGTTGCTTCTCTCCCTCTTTTCCCCCTTTCCTTTCTATCTGGTTGTCGCAACCAGATGTTGGAGTCCAGGAGCCAGACGCCACCGTCGACGACGACACCTACGACACTGGAGGTGCCTACTACTACGTGTAGGCCGCTGACGACGACCAGGAGTAGTTAGGAGGATCCCAGGCAGGAGGCCTGCGCCTCGTTCGATCTGTATCCCAGTTTGTGCTAACCTTCTTAAGGCAAACTTGTTTAACTTATGTCTGTACTCAGATATTGTTGCTTCCGCTGACTCGTCTGTGATCGAGCACTTGTATTCGAGCCCTCGAGGCCCCTGGCTTGTATTATGATGCTTGTATGACTTATTTATGTTTTAGAGTTGTGTTGTGATATCTTCCCGTGAGTCCCTGATCTTGGTCGTACACATTTGCGTGCATGATTAGTGTACGGTCAAATCTGGGGCGTCACAATATCCCACCAATATCTCCCTCATTGACATAGTTGTGTGTCCTGACATAGTCCAAAATCTCATCTCTGTACGTAAATTATCTACTGGCAATAATGTTTTCGTTGAGTTTAACCCATATAGTTTTTCTGTGAAGGATATTCCAACCAGGAGAATAGTCCTAGGCCACTTTACCCATTCTGTGGCAACTCCTCTCTCGGCGGCGCAACTTTCCATACTACCACTGGAAATTTATGGCATAGATGCCTTAGTAATCCGAGCAAGGCTTCATTAGTTTCCCTTCCCAAAAATTTACTTCCTGATTATAATAATGCTCCTCGCTCACTTTGTACTGCTTGTCAATTTGGGCGGCAACCACACTTATGTTTCATATTCTAATAATTTACCTACTTCGCTCTTTCAACTCATTCACTATGATCTACGTTCTCTTTAATAATATTACATAACTTTTATCATGTCAAATGTGTTTACTAGAAAGAATATGTATCCTTAATTAGTTGCCGATGTGTGGTCACCCCATCGCCCCGTCCCCCGTGCAAGATGTTGCCGAGCGATCAACCAAATCAATGTACTGCAATCTGCTCCACAGGAGGACGATGCACATCCCCACAATAATAGTATAGAGAGAAAAGGTGGAGTGGAAAACAGCATGACAAGGTGCACTTAATGTTCTAACATAAAAGGATGAGGCATATATATGATGGAATGAAGGCCACTAGAAGATCCAAAAGCAATAGAGATTGGCTATAGCAAACTCTTGCCTTATTTAGCGAGTGTGTATTAACTTGGTAGTGTGGTTGTATTAGTGTAAACATGTTGTTTCTCCAATGCATTTTCCTTTTTCTCAGTCCCAACTTCACTTGTTATGTAAAAAGGAAGATACTAAGAAATAGGCTCCTAATGTTCTAAACTATTTTTTTGCTGTGGATAACCTTCCATTAATAAAGCAATGTCATTACAGTCTAGGGAGCACATCTCATTAAACTCATCAGGACCTATAGTAAGAAAAACATCAGTTATGGGACTTGCTCTACCCATCTGCCCCAATTTATGGCTCACAAAATTCTGCTCCCTTCTCACATGCACTGATTAACGTGTGTTCTCTACCAAGAGTGAGGAGCCTTTTTATTTCACCAACAAGAATTACCGTTGGTGACCTATCTTGGGCATTTGTTTGAATCATATCTAACGCTTGACTACAGTCTGGCTCCAAGATGAAAGGGAGGCTACACCACTCGTTGTGAGTTCTATGCCCCCACTGATACCTACGAGCTCAACCTCCGATGCACTTGTACATGAGCGTACAAACCTGCACGAAGCAAAAATGATGTCTCCTTCATGGTCGCGCAGCACCATGCGAACACCTCATGTGTCGTCCGCCTAGATGAAGGCCCCATCAACATTGAGTTTTTCCCATCCAGACGGTGGTTTCTACAACACATCGGGGTGTCTTGGGGATGACCCATGCACTGGCCGAAGCTTCTTCTTTCTCTGTTGATCTCAGGATATGATTATCTTCCCTTCACACAATCTCCATCTGGGTGTTGCTCGATACATAACAAGGAGTCGATGTAGCCAGAGATGAACCTTTTCGATGCTTCTCCCCGTGAAGATGGCTTGTGATGTGTGATTTTATTCCTCACATGCCAATTGTGCCATATTGTCATGATTAAAGGCAGCCGAACCTGCTTGTCGCAACACTTCGGGTGGTGGAGGAGCCAGTCTAGGCCCGTGTTGGAGAAATCTTCTAGCTTCGACATGTTCCACTCCTCCACCATAGCATGCCATAAAGCTCTCACCTGCGGGCATCTGCACAACATGTGGAAAGTCTCCTCGCATTCCACCCCACATATGATACAGATGTCACTTTCTTCCATTTTCCTTTTCTTTTTTCTTTTCATTGCAGCCAAAGAATTTGTAGCCACTTTCCATGCAAACACACGAAGGGAACCCCCACAATGCCTTCCAGACAACATGTTTGTTGTCACGTGCCTTACTCGTGGCACACATATTTTTGCCATGTTGCTCGTGGAGGGCAAGGTAGTAAGCACTCCTCACGGTAAAGATACCGCAATAGTCGGCCGCCCACACAATGATGTCGTCAAGGCCGTGTGGGATGACTTGATACTAGTGATCATGTTGATGTTCGGCACGTTGAAGTGAGCTCGCAAAAGGTCCATGTTCCACTTGCCGCTCTCGTCAAGCAGCTCATACACCTGCCAGAGCCTGCATGCGCCCCTCGCCGTGCTTTAAACTTTTGAATGCACTTTTTGGGAAGTAAATATTAAAAGAAGTGGTGCAAATTAAAATTCACTCCCTGAAGTTTCCAAATAATTATTCTTGGGCATCCAAATATTGTTAATTAACTCATGCACCCACTACTTATTACTAATAATGATGCATCTACAATAGAGAAAAAAGAAACAAACTCGAAAGACTTTAATCATTTGTGAAAAAGATATGCAACAATGGTGTAGACTTCCAAATTAGTTAGACCGCAGGAACCATGTGAATCAGGACATTGAGTGCTTTGCTCATGGTCGTAAATCGGCGGGCATAAGTCGTGTGGCCCCACATGACAGACAAATATACCACACGATTATTGTACTTCCCATTTTTGTACTTTGCTCGACCAGTAGTTGTACATTTTTGTTATCCCCTTTTTGATATTTCATTTTTAAATATAGAGGATTATTTTTATGGAAATATGCCCTAGAGGCAATAATAAAGTTGTTATTATCTTATTTCCTTATTCAAGATAAAGGTTTATTATTCATGCTATAATTGTATTGATCGGAAACTTAAATACATGTGTGGATACATAAACAAATACCGTGTCCCTACTGAGCCTCTACTAGACTAGCTCGTTGATCAAAGATGGTCAAGGTTTCCTAACCATGGACATGTGTTGTCACTTGATAACAAGATCACATCATTAGGAGAATGATGTGATGGACAAGACCCATCCGTTAGCTTAGCATATGATCGTTCAGTTTATTGCTACTACTTTCTTAATGTCAAATACATATTCCTTCGACCATGGGATCATGCAACTCCCGGACACCGGAGGAATGCCTTGTGTGCTATCAAACGTCACAACGTAACTGGGTGATCATAAAGATGCTCTACAGGTATCTCCGAAGGTGTCTGTTGAGTTGGCATGGATCAAGATTGGGATTTGTCACTCCGTGTATCGGAGAGGTATCTCTGGGCCCTCTGGGTAATACAGCATCACAAGAAGCTTACAAGCAAAGTCACTAAGGATTTAATTACAGGATGATGTATTACGGAACGAGTAAGGGGAATTTCCGGTGACGAGATTGAACTAGGTATGAAGATACCGACGTTGAATCTCGGGCAAGTAACATACCGACGGACAAAGGGAACTATGTAGTCATAAAGGTTCGACCGATAAAGATCTTCGCAGAATATGTAGGAACCAATATGGGCATCCAGGTCCCGCTATTGATTATTGACCGGAGAAGCGTCTCGGTCATGTCTACATCATTCTCGAACCCGTAGGGTCCGCACGCTTAACGTTCGTTGATGATATACTATTATATGAGTTATGTATGTTGGTGACCGAATGTTGTTCGGAGTCCCGGATGAGATCACATACATGACAAGGAGCTCCGGAATGGTCCGGAGGTAAAGATTGATATACGGGATAATAGTGTTTGGTCTCCGAAAGGGTTCCAGAATTCACCGGAAGGGGTTTCAGATGTTTTCTGAAATGTTCTGGTGCGAGAACACTTTATTTGGGCCAAGGGGTAAAGCCCACGGGCTTTAGGAAGGTGAAAAAGTAAGTTTTGCTGAGGCCAGGGGCCAGACGCCAGGGACCCTGGTATCTGGTGATAACCCACAAGTATAGGGGATCACAACAGTTTTCGAGGGTAGAGTATTCAACCCAAATTTATTGATTCGACACAAGGCGAGCCAAAGAGTATTCTCAAGTATTAGCAGCTGAGTTTTCAATTCAACCACACCTGAAAGACGTAATATCTGCAGCAAAATGTTTAGTAGCAAAGTAGTATTGAAGTAACGGTAACGGTGGCATAAGTAACAGTAGAGTTTTGTAGCAATCATAATAGTGGCAATGGAAAAGTAACTTAGCAAAGATCAATATCAAACGAGCTCATAGGCAATGGATCAATGATGGATAATTATGTCAGATGGCATTCATCATGCAACAGTTATAACATAGGGTGACACAGAACTAGCTCCAATTCATCAATATAATGTAGGCATGTATTCGGAATATAATCATACGTGCTTATGGAAAAGAACTTGCATGACATCTTTTGGCCTACCCTCCCGTGGCAGTGCGGTCCTATTGGAAACTAAGGGATATTAAGGCCTCCTTTTAATAGAGTACCGGACCAAAGCATTAGCACTTAGTGAATACATGAACTCCTCAAACTATGTGTGACAACCCTAGAAATCTTCTTGTAATTAGTGGCATTGCATCCATGCATCATTTTCAATTTCAATTAATCTTGAAATGGGGATGTTCAAACCCTAGCATCACTTGAATCAAAGTAGGTTCAACTAAAATTTGCATTCAATAAAACCAAAATGATCCTTGTTGATATTTGATATTTTTGGCAAGGGCTTTGATCCAAACCAAAAATAATAAACATTTTTAAGGAATTATTTTGGGTATTGAATTTAAATCAATATTGTATTTGGATTTGGCTTTATATTCTTAATATATGGAATATAATTTCAAATAACTCTGAAATAATTTATGTGCCTTTGGATAATCCCATGTGCAATATAAAAATATAGTTGTCATAGCCCTAGAAATCTTCTTGTAATTAGTGGCATTGCATCCATGCATCATTTTCAATTTCAATTAATCTTGAAATGGGGATGTTCAAACCCTAGCATCACTTGAATCAAACTAGGTTCAACTAAAATTTGCATTCAATAAAACCAAAATGATCCTTGTTGATATTTGATATTATTGGCAAGGGCTTTGATCCAAACCAAAAATAATGAACATTTTTAAGGAATTATTTTGGGTATTGAATTTAAATCAACATTGTATTTGGATTTGGCTTTATATTCTTAATATATGGAATATAATTTCAGATAACTCTGAAATAATTTATGTGCCTTTGGATAATCCCATTGTGCAATATAAAAATATTCAGAGGAATGCTGTCATTGTTTTTACATTTGTTGGAATTTAAAAACAATGGCAAAATGATTAAATAAAAGAAAACATAAAAAATAGAAAACATAAAGCAGAAAGGAGAGAGAATCCCACCTGAACTTACCTGGCGGCCCAGCTGGTGGCCCAGCCCACCACCGCTGCCAGTCGTCTCCCTCCTCTAGCCAGAAGGACGAGAGGCGCGTGCCACCAGCCGGGCCGCGACTGACAACTATATTTTTATATTGCACAATGGGATTATCCAAAGGCACATAAATTATTTCAGAGTTATCTAAAATTATATTCCATATATTAAGAATATAAAGCCAAATCCAAATACAATATTGATTTAAATTCAACACCCAAAATAATTCCTTAAAATGTTCATTATTTTTGGCTTGGATCAAAGCCCTTGCCAAAAATATCAAATATCAACAAGGATCATTTTGGTTTTATTGAATGCAAATTTTAGTTGAACCTAGTTTGATTCAAGTGATGCTAGGGTTTGAACATCCCCATTTCAAGATTAATTGAAATTGAAAATGATGCATGGATGCAATGCCACTTACTACAAGAAGATTTCTAGGGCTGTGACACTATGGTCATCACCGGGAAGCGTCCCGACTACTGTCACTCTGGGGTTGCCGAATCATAACACGTAGTAGGTGACTATTGACTTGCAAGATAGGATCAAGAACACAAATATATTCATGAAAACATAATAGGTTCAGATCTGAAATCATGGCAGTCGGGCCCTAGTGACAAGCATTAAGCATAGCAAAGTCATAGAAACATCAATCTTAGAACATAGTGGATACTAGGGATCAAACCCGAACAAAACTAACTCGATTACATGGTAAATCTCATCCAACCCATCACGGTCCAGCAAGCCTATGATGGTATTACTCACGCACGGCGGTGAGCATCACGAAATTGGTGATGGAGGATGGTTGATGATGACGATGGCGATGGATTCCCCTCTCTGGAGCCCCGAACGGACTCCAGATCTGCCCTCTCGAGGAAGAATAGGGCTTGGTGGCAGCTCTGTATCGTAAAACATGATGAATCCTTCTCTCTTATTTTTTCTCCTCGAACGTGAATATATGGAGTTGGGGTTGAGGTTGGTGGAGGTCCAGGGAGCCCACTAGGACGGGTGTCACCCCTAGGGGGGTGGGCGCGCCCCCACCCTTGTGGCCAGGGTGTGGGCCCCCTTCACTTGATTATTTCACCAATATTTTTTATTAATTCCAAAAATGATCTTCGTGAATTTTCAGGTCATTCCGAGAACTTTTATTTCT
This sequence comes from Triticum aestivum, assembly GCF_018294505.1. Classification (NCBI taxonomy): domain Eukaryota; kingdom Viridiplantae; phylum Streptophyta; class Magnoliopsida; order Poales; family Poaceae; genus Triticum; species Triticum aestivum. The sequence goes on from NC_057799.1 coordinate 322,912,907, forward strand.
GCACAAAAATAACACCATGGCAATTCTGCTGAAAACAGCGCCAGTCCGGGTTAGTTCCATTCAAATCATGCAAGTTAGAGTCCAAAAGAAGGGAAAAAGAGTTGGGAAAAGTAGATACGATGGAGACGTATCAACTCCCCCAAGATTAACCCATTGCTTGTCCTCAAGCAATTCAGTTGACAAACTGAAAGTGATAAAGAAAAACTTTTACAAACTCTCTTTTATCTTGTTGTTGCAAATATGTAAAGCCAACATTCAAGTTTTTAGCATAGATTATGAACTAACCATATTCACAATAACATTTAGGTCTCATATTTACTCATATCAATGGCATAATCAACTAGCGAGTGCTACCTCTTGAGCACTGCGTTGGTTTTCCCTTAAAGAGGAAAGGGTGATGCAGTAAAGCAGCGTAAGTATTTCCCTCAGTTTTTGAGAACCAAGGTATCAATCCAGTAGGAGGCCATGCACAAGTCCCTCGCACCTACACAAACAAATAAGATCCTCGCAACCAACGTAATAAAGGGTTGTCAATCCCTTCACGGTCACTTACGAAAGTGAGATCTGATAGATATGATAAGATAATATTTTTGGTATTTTTATGATAAAGATGCAAAGTAAAATAAAAGGCAATAAAAATAGCTAAGTGTTGGAAGATTAATATGATGGAAAATAGACCCGGGGGCCGTAGGTTTCACTAGTGGCTTCTCTCGAGAGCATAAGTATTATGGTGGGTGAACAAATTACTGTTGAGCAATTGACAGAATTGAGCATAGTTATGAGAATATCTAGGTATGATCGTGTATATAGGCATCACGTCCGCGACAAGTAGACCGGCTCCTGCCTGCATCTACTACTATTACTCCACACATCGACCGCTTCCAGCATGCATCTAGAGTATTAAGTTCAAAAGAACAGAGTAACGCTTTAAGTAAGATGACATGATGTAGAGGGATAAACTCATGCAATATGATATAAACCCCATCTTGTTATCCTCGATGGCAACAATACAATACGTGCCTTGCTGCCCCTGCTGTCACTGGGAAAGGACACCGCAAGATTGAACCCAAAGCTAAGTACTTCTCCCATTACAAGAAAGATCAATATAGTAGGCCAAACCAAACTGATAATTCGAAGAGACTTGCAAAGATAACCAATCATACATAAAAGAATTCAGAGAAGATTCAAATATTGTTCATAGATAAACTTGATCATAAACCCACAATTCAGTAGTCTCAACAAACACACCGCAAAAGAAGATTACATCGAATAGATCTCCATGAGAATCGTGGATAACTTTGTATTGAGAACCAAAGAGAGAGAAGAAGCTTTCTAGCTAATAACTATGGACCCGAAGGTCTGAGGTAAACTACTCACACATCATCGGAGAGGCTATGGTGTTGATGTAGAAGCCCTCCGTGATCAATGCCCCTCCGGCGGAGCTCCCAAAAAGGCCCCAAGATGGGACCTCACGAGTACAGAAGGTTGCGGCGGTGGAATTAGGTTTTTGGCTCCGTATCTGGTAGTTTGGGGGTACGTAGGTATATATAGGAGGAAGAAGTACGTCGGTGGTGCAACATGGGCCCCACGAGGGTGGAGGGCGCGCCCAGGGGGGTTAGGCGCCCCCCCTACCTCGTGCCCTCCTGATTGCTTTCTTGACGTAGGGTCCAAGTCCTCTGGATCACGTTTGTTCCAAAAATCATGTTCCCGAAGGTTTCATTCCGTTTGGACTCCGTTTGATATTCTTTTTCTGTGAAACTCTGAAATAGGCAAAAAACAACAATTCTGGGCTGGGCCTCCGGTTAATAGGTTAGTCCCAAAATAATATAATAGGTGTATAATAAAGCCCATTAAAGATCCAAAACAGAATATAATATAGCATGGAACAATAAAAAATTATAGAAACGTTGGAGACGTATCAGCGAGCTATAATAATAAATCTCGGATGACAACACTTTTTCAAAACAATAATGATGATATAACAAGATGGTATCTCGCTAGCCCTTTTTGAGACCGCAAAACATAAATGCAGAGCACCCCTGAAGATCAAGGACTGCCTAGACATTGTAATTCATGGTAAAAGAGACCCAGTCACAGTCATACTCAATATAAATTAATAACATGCATACAAATGATAGTGGTGCTCTCTAACTGGTGCTTTTTTATAAGAGGATGATGACTCAGCAATAAAAGTAAATAGATAGGCCCTTCACAAAGGGAAGCAGGGATTTGCAGAGGTGCGAGAGCTCGGGTTTTTAAAACAGAGATAAATAATATTTTGAGCGGTATACTTTCGTTGTCAACATAACAACCAAGAGATCACGGTATCTTCCATGCTACGAACATTATAGGCGGTTCCCAAATAGAATGGTAAAGTTTATACTCCCCCACCACCAACAAGCATGCTCCACGGCTGGTCTGAAACAACGGGTACCATCCAACTAACAACAGTCCTGGGGGAGTTTTGTTTGCAATTATTTTGATTTGATATGAGCATGGGACTGGGCATCCCGGTAACCAGCCATTTTCTCGTGAATGATGAGCGGAGTCCACTCATTGTGAGAATAACCCACCTAGCATGGAAGATATTGATAGCCCTAGTTGGTACATGAGCGATTCGAGCATACAAAACAGATTATCATTTGAAGGTTTAGAGTTTGGCACTTGCAAATTTACTTGGAATGGCAGGTAAATACATCATATAGGATGGTATGGTGGACTCATATGGAACAACTTTGGGTTTATGGAAGTTGATGCACAAGCAGTATTCATGTTTAGTACAGGTGAAGGCTAGAAAAAGACTGGGAAGCGACCAACTAGAGAGCGACAACAGTCAGAGCATGAGTAAGATAAACATCCATTGAGATTAACCAACATTGAGTGCAAGCATGAGTAAGATATAAATCACCATGAACATAAATATCATAGAGGCTATGTTGATTTTGTTTCAACTACATGTGTAAACATGTGCCAAGTCAAGCCACTCAAATCATTCAAAGGAGGATACCATCCTATCATACTACATCACAACTATTTTAATTTCCATGTTGGCACGCAAGGTAAACCATTATAAACTCCTAGCTAATTAAGCATGGCATGAGTAACTATAATCTCTAATTGTCATTGCAAACATGTTTCATTCATAATAGGCTAAATCAGGAATGATGAACTAATCATATTTACAAAAACAAGATAGGTCGAGTTCATACCAGCTTTTCCTCACCTCAATCATTTCATCATATATCATCATTATTGCCTTTCACTTGCACGACCGAACGGTGTGGATAATAATAATAGTGCAAGTGCATTGGACTAAGCTGGAGTCTGCAAACATTTATTCAAAGGAGAAGACAAGGTAATATGGGCTCTTGTTAGATCAACAATAATGCATATAAGAGCCACTCGACATTTTCATCGTGGACTACTCCTCTCGACACCCAAAGAAAAGAAAATAATTTCAAAGAAACACACTGAAATGTTTTTGGAGTTTTCGTTTTTCTGAAGAAAGAGAAACACGAATGAGAAAAACTATTTACACGAGAAAGCTCCCAACAAGCAAAAGAAGAACGAGAAATCTTTTTGGGTTTTCTTTTAATACTACAACTAAGCATGCATAGAAAGTAAACTAACTACAACTAATTTTTTTGGTTTTTCTCAAGGTTAATCAAACACACAAGAAGAAAGCGGTAAACAGAAATAAGCTAACATGGATAATACAATGAAAAAGTATGAACACCGACAACTGGAATGAATGTGTGAATATGACTGTAATGTCGGTGAGAAATACAGACTCCCCAAAGCTTAGGCTTTTGGCCTCTAAGCCCATGGCTGGCCTGTGTTGGGGAACGTAGCATGCAATTTCAAAAAAATTCCTACGATCACGCAATATCTATCTAGGAGATGCATAGCAGCGATATGGGGAGAGTGTGTCCACATACCCTCGTAGACCGAAAGCGGAAGCGTTAGATTAACGCGGTTGATGTAGTCGAACGTCTTCATGATCCAACCGATCCAAGTACCGAATGTATGGCACCTCCGTGTTCAGCACACGTTCAGCTTGATGACGTCCCTCGAGCTCTTGATCCAGTAGAGGGTCGAGGGAGAGTTCCATCAGCACAACAGCATGGCGACGGTGATGGTGATGTGATCCGCGCAGGGCTTCGCCTAAGCACTACGACGCTATGACCGGAGGAGTAAACTGTGGAGGGGGCACCGCACACGGCTAAGAGAATTCTTTGGGTCCCTTTGGTGTGCCCCCTACCCACGTATCTAAAGGAGGGAGGAGAGAGGCCGGCGGCCAGGAGGGGCGCGCCATGGGGCGAGTCCTACTTGGACTCCTAGTCCAAGTAGGATTCGCCCCCCTTTTCCTTTCTTCCACCGGAGGGAATAGGAAGGAGAGGGAGAGGGAAAGGGAAGGGGGGTGCCGCCCCCTTCCTCCTTGTCCTATTCGGACTCCCAAGGAGGGGGGCACGTGGCCATCCCCCGCGGGCTTCCCTTTCTCTCCCTTAGGCCCATGTTGGCCCAACACTTCCCCCGGGGGTTCCGGTAACCCCTCGGTACTCCGGTAAAATACCCAAATCACTTGGAACCATTCCAATATCCGAATATAACCTTCCAATATATGAATCTTTACCTCTCGACCATTTCGAGACTCCTCGTCATGTCCGTGATCTCATCCAGGACTCCGAACAAACTTCGGTCACCAAAACACATAACTCATAATACAAATTCTCATCAAACGTTAAGCGTGCGGACCATACGGGTTCGAGAACTATGTAGACATGACCGACACACATCTCCGGTCAATAACCAATAGCGGAACCTGGATGCTGATATTGGTTCCTACATATTCTACGAAGATCTTTATCGGTCAAACCGCATAACTACATACGTTATTCCCTTTGTCATCGGTATTTCCCGAGATTCGATCGTCGGTGTCATCATACCTAGTTCAATATCATTACTGGCAAGTCTCTTTACTCGTCCCGTAATGCATCATCCCGCAAATAACTCATTAGTCACATTGCTGGCAAGGCTTATAGTGATGTGCATTACCGAGAGGGCCCAGAGATACCTCTCCCAAACATGGAGTGACAAATCCTAATCTTGATCTATGCCAACTCAACAAACACCTTTGGAGACACCTGTAGAGCATTTTTCTAATCACCCAGTTACGTTGTGACGTTTGATAGCACACAAGGTGTTCCTCCGATATTCGGGAGTTGCATAATCTCATAGTAAGAGGAATATGTATAGGTCTAGCAATAAAACTAAATGATCATAATGCTAAGCTAACGGATGGGTCTTGTCCATCACATCATTCTCTAATGATGCGATCCCGTTCAGCAAATGACAACGCATGTCTATTGTCAGGAAACTTAACCATCTTTGATTGACGAGCTAGTCAAGTAGAGGCATACTAGGGGCACTCTGTTTTGTCTATGTATTCACACATGTACTAAGTTTCCGGTTTATACAATTCTAGCATGAATAATAAACATTTATCATGATATAAGGAAATATAAATAACAACTTTATTATTGCCTCTAGGGCATATTTCCTTCAGTCTCCCACTGAGGGAGTCCTGGATTAAGTGGTCCTCGAGTGTCCGGGTTGTGTGACATGGGCCGGACTGGTGGGCCGTGAAGATACAAGGCAATAGGCCTTCCCCCGTGTTCGGATGCGACTCTCCTTTGCATGGATGGCAAGCTTGACGTCCGGATGTGTAGTTTCCTTTCTCTGTAAACCGACTCTGTACAACCCTAGGCCCCTCGGGTGTCTATATAAACCAGAGGCTTTAGTCTGTAGAGGCTATCAGAATTTACATAGGATAGACAGCTAGGGTTTAGCTATTACGATCTTGAGGTAGATCGACTCTTGTAACCCCTATACTCATCAAAGTCAATCAAGCAGGAAGTAGGGTATTACCTCCATTAAGAGGGCCCGAACCTGGGTAAACATCGTGTCCCCTTGTCTCCTGTTACCTTCGATCCTCAGACGCACAGTTCGGGACCCCCTACCCGAGATCGGCCGGTTTTGACACCGACATTGGTGCTTTCATTGAGAGTTCCGCTGTGCCGTCGACAGAAGGTTTGATGGCTCGTTCGATCATCTACAACGATGCTGTTTCTAGGGAAACTTTCCTCCCCGGTCAAATTCTTGTGTTCGGCGGTTTTGCTCTGCGTGCCAATTCAATTGGCCACCTCGAACAGATCGACAGCTGCGCCCCTGGTCATCAGATCAGTTTTGGGAACCTGAATTATGTCGCTGACATCCGAGGAGACTTGATCTTCAAAGGGTTCGCGGCCTCGACCACCGCTCTGGCCTTAGATCCGGAGCAAATTGCCGGGTCCAAAGATGGGAGTTTGGAGCCCACCGGACTCTCTGCAATTATGAAGTTTACTAGCGGAGATCCAGAGGCGACTGTGTCATCGGAAGCCTAGAGTCAAACTGGGTTCCCCCTATCATTGGAAAGCCGGACTCGCCCCTGGATGCTAGCTCCGAACTTTCGAAGTCCACGCCAAGTGAGCATCGTCAGGAGGCTTTTACCCTGCCTAGCTCTACGGACTCTTGGTTCCCTGTCCAAACCTCGCTCTTAAACAAAGCTCTAGACTTAATGCGATCCCTCGCCATTACAGAGGAATCACCTCTGAACTACGCCCAGCCCAGATTAGGGGCTGAGAGTGGGGAATTTTACGCCCCACCCACCACCCACTTCATAGCCAGTGTCGAAGACTTAACCGACATGATGGATTATGCCTTCGAAGACATCGATGGCATGGAAGACGATGCCGGAGACAAACAAAGCCAAGACCTGCCATTCACCGGGCATCGGATGGCTACCTCCACATATGATGTGTATATGGCGGACACACCCAAAGAGGACGGCGATGAAGGCAGGAAAGATTCGATCGAGGATAAACCCGCGGATGCACCACCGAAACGCTGACGTCAGCGACGCCGCTCGAAATCACGTCGCAGAAAGGAAAGTAATACCTGCACCGGAGACGATAACACTCTGGACAATGCCGAAGACCCCGTTGAGCCTACGTCCGAACAGGACGAACGGGAGGAGGGGCAAGTTAACTCCGACGAACGGGTCAAGAATGAGGATTCGGAAGATAGTAACTATCTACCGATCTCCGAGGATGGTGTTAGCCTCGGCAACGAAGATTTCATCATGCCAGAGGAACCCCTCGAGTAGGAGCGCTTTAAGCGCCAGCTAATTGCCATTGCGAGAAGCCTAAAAAAGAAGCAACAACAACTCCAAGCCGAACAGGATACACTCAACGACAGATGGACCCATGTCCTAGCTGCCGAAGAATATGGCCTTCAACGCCCAACAAAGAGCTATCCAAAGCGGTGGCTATTGCCACAATTCTATGATGAGGCCCTTGAGCCAATACCATCGAGATATAATCATGCTGATGAACCAGACCGACCACCACGTGGATGAGATAAAGCGGCTACCTACGTCGAACACCAACCCACACCACCTCGCCGTAGAGGTAAAGAGGCAGCGGCTCTAGGATACACCTACGACCTACGACAGGACCTGGACAATAGAACAGGCCAAGCTAGATCAATCTATGGTTCAAGGGGGCATGCCCCAACGCGAGAAGACGGCCATCAAGCCTGGCGCGATAGGCATAACCTCACCCAGGCCAAAATACGCATACGAATGTCATGCGAACTCCGTCGTGATGTTGCCCGATACAGAGGCGCCGCACATCCCTTACGCTTTATCGATGAGGTAATGCAGCACCAGTTCCCAGAAGGGTTTAAACCCATAAACATTGAATCATACGACGGTACGACAGATCCCGCGGTATGGATTGAAGATTTCCTTCTCCATATCCATATGGCTCGCGGTGACGATCTCCACGCCATCAAATACCTCCCCTTAAAGCTGAAAGGACCAGCACGACACTGGTTAAACAGCCTCCCAGAGAACTCTATTGGTAGTTGGGAAGATTTGGAAGATGCCTTTAGAGACAACTTCCAAGGTACCTATGTCCGGCCTCCGGACGCCAATGACCTTAGTCATATAGTCCAGCAACCCGGAGAGTCAGCCCGAAAACTCTGGACTAGTTTCTTAATTAAAAAGAACCAAATCGTTGATTGTCCGGACGCCAAAGCCCTCGCGGCCTTTAAACATAGCGTCCGTGACGAATGGCTTGCCCGACACCTCGGCCAAGAAAAACCGATGTCCATGGCAGCTCTTCCGCACTCATGACCCGCTTTTGCGTGGGAGAAGACAGTTGGTTAGCTAGTAGAAGCAATAGTACCACTGACCCTGGCACCTCCGAAGCCAGAGACGGCAACGGTAGGCCACGACGCAACAAACACAAGCGTTGAAGCAACAATGAAGATACCGAAGACACGGCGGTCTATGCCGGATTCAGTTGCTCTAAATCCTGCCAGCGGAAGAAGCCATTCAAAGGAAACAAAGATGGTCCATCCAGTTTGGAAAAAAATACTCGATCGGCCTTGCCAGATTCATGGCACCCCTGACAAGCCTACCAATCATTCCAACAGAAATTGTTGGGTCTTTAATCAGGCCGGTAATTTAAACACCGAACACAAGGGGAAAGGGCCGCCAAGCGAGGACGATGAGGAGCCTCGCCCACCGAACACAGGGGAACAGAAGAAATTTCCCCCTGAGGTGAAAACAGTGAACATGATATATGCCACGCATATCCCCAAGAGGGAATGCAAGCGCACACTAAGGGACGTCTACGCTATAGAGCCAGTTGCCCCAAAATTCATCCCCTGGTCAGCTTGTTCGATCACCTTCGATCGTAAGGACCACCCGACCAACATCCGTCATGGAGGTTCAGCAGCTTTGGTCCTTGATCCAATCATCGACGGATTCCATCTCACATGGGTCCTCATGGATGGCGGTAGTAGTCTTAACTTGATTTATCAAGACACGGTCCGCAAAATGGGTATTGACCCATCAAGAATCAAGCCTACTAACACCACCTTTAAAGGAGTAATACCTGGTGTAGAAGCCCGCTGCACGGGCTAAAAAACATTGGAAGTAGTCTTCGGTTCGCAGGACAACTTCCGAAGCGAAGACTTGATCTTCGACATTGTCCCCTTCCACAGTGGTTATCACGCACTGCTCGGACGAGCTACCTTCGCTCGCTTTAATGCGGTCCCGCATTATGCTTACTTAAAGCTCAAAATGCCTGGACCCCGCGGCGTCATCACAGTTAATGGAAACATGGAGCGCTCCCTCCGTACCGAGGAGCACACCGCGGCCCTCGCAGCCGAGGTACAGAGCAGCCCCATCAAGCCGCACACTTCATTGGCCATCAAGCCCCCGGACAATGTCAAACGAATCCGGTCCACACTACAGAACGACAACTCAGTTCATCCAGCGTTGGACTAGCAATTCCGCCTCCGTCAAACCCCCATCTAATCGCGGCATACGTACCGCGCGTGCATAACTACGCACTAAAAATACCTTGGGCAAGGACGGGGGCATACTAAGGACAAGGTCCACAATACGGCTTGGCCCTATTCGAACCTTAATTTTCTTCTTTTTCTTCTCCTTTTTTCTCTCTTTTCTCTTATATTTCAGGTTCTTTAAAACCTAAATCACTTTTCGGTGGTACAAGGGCCCTTTCCCAGGCCCATTCTATATACACGATCGTTGATCCTCTCCAAGGATCCTACACCAAGGTGAAAAGCGGCGTAGACGTGCGGCAGGGTATCCAAAGGATCTTTAAGATCACCTTTCTTTTTAGGACCTGTATACAGCTTTCCCTTGTTCACAAATTCTTGGCATGTAAAATAGCCTTGATGCTTATGGCATTCTCTGTAAGAGTGCGTTTTGACATATCAATCAGACTATAATGGAAACAGTTTTGTCCAACCCTATTCGGTATTGGCTTATCTCATAATCTGTATTCCCTCTTCACGTCAGGTTGGCATATACACCTCGACATGATTTAAAATTGCCAGGGGCTCTATTCCGCCACATATATTTTTCAAAAAAAAAGTTCAAACACTTTTATAGTATACTTAGGCGTCCCGAATACTGCATTATATGCATCGGCTCCGGATCATGTCTTTGGTCAATAGTTGGGTTGCCCGGCTCCTATGGTTACCACCTTACGTTCCGCTTGTTCGCCTAAGGTAGTAAAGGGAGAACTACTGCGATTGTGTTTCGGGTTCGTCCGGTCAAACACCTCAGTAGAGAAAGCCAAAAACTTACTGTCATGATACAACGAGAGCTGATCAGCGGTTCGGTGACTTACTAAATCTGTTGCGATTTTTTTCCATATTGTACGAAGGACCGGCCTCCACCCAGTCACACGCCTAAGGCATCCAAGTTCGGATAGCCGCACACGCACCAGGGGCTAGCTCATAGTCCCATTGTCAAACTCCTATGGCTAAGTGAGAGTGATAAAGCCGCATAGTCTGATTGCCTGGTTCGCTGCACAGACACCTCCTTTATGGACCAAGACGTTGGGTCAAGTGTGGTCATATGCTATTCCGAACACCCCCGTAGTATCTATGTGGGGGCTGAAGCCGACGACTAGTAAACTTTCAGAAATAAAAACGACCGCACAGGAGGAAAATAATTTCAGATAAAGGCACAAATATATTACAAAGCCTTAGTTCAAAAAACAACGTCTGGGCAGTTCGGATACATTCACTCAAACATGATATCCGTTGAGCACTAGCCCTCTATTAAACGGGCACCCTCTAGGATGTCTTTGAAATACCGCTCCGGCTTGCGGCGGTCCTTGCCTTCGGGTTGGCCCTCGACCGCCACGACGGCAGCCTTCATCTTCGCCTAGTGCATCTTGACACAGGCAAAGGCCATCCGCGCACCCTCTATGCATGCCGAGCGCTTCACAGCTTCAACTCAGGGCTGGGCGTCGCCGAGCCGCTTGACCAGGCCAAAGTAGCTGCTAGGAATGGGTCCGGCCGGCCAAAGCCGGACTATGATGTCCTTGATGGCCAAACCGGACATCCTATGCAGCTCCGCCAGCAGCATCATCTGGTTGTTCAGCAGCGCTGGCCGTTCTGGCGCCAGGTACTATGACCAGAAGAGCATCTCCGTGGTGTTCCCCTCCTGGGCCCGGAAGAATTGTGCGGCGTTGGCCACACTCCTCGGAAGATCCGCAAAGGCGTCTGGAGAACTCCATAATCGAGTGAGCAAGGCATATTTCTGAGTACCGAATATACTCTGCAAAAGAAAGGGCTTACCAGCCGCTATCTGTTCGGCCTGCTTGATCTCCTCGCGAGCCGCCCGGGACTCGGTTCGCGCCTCCTTGGCCCCCTGGAGAGCCTTGGCGAGATCGGCCGCTTGGGCATTATTCTTCTCTTCCAAGCCCTCGCACTTGTCGGTGGCATCCTTAAGCTCAAGCTCCACTTCGGTCACCCGCTCCTCATATCGGTGGCGGGCTCTGACTAATTTATTACAAAAAGATATACCATTTTTCTTTGACGATGATTGTGTAGAAGCATTTGAAATACTTAAGAAAGCATTAATTTCTGCACCTATTGTTCAGCCACCTGATTGGAATTTACCCTTTGAAATTATGTGTGATGCTAGTGATTATGTTGTAGGTGCTGTTCTAGGGCAAAGAGTTGATAAGAAATTAAATGTTATTCAATATGCTAGTAAAACTCTAGACAACGCCCATAGAAATTATGCTACTACTGAAAAGGAATTCTTAGCAGTTGTATTTGCTTGTGACAAGTTTAGACCTTATATTGTTGATTCTAAAGTAACTATTCACACTGATCACGCTGCTATTAAATATCTTATGGAAAAGAAAGATGCTAAACCTAGACTTATTAGATGGGTCCTCTTGCTACAAGAATTTGATTTGCATATTATTGATAGAAAGGGAGCTGAGAACCCCGTTGCAGACAACTTGTCTAGGTTAGAAAATGTTCTTGATGACCCACTACCTATTGATGATAGCTTTCCTGATGAACAACTAAATGTCATAAATGCTTCTCGCACTGCTCCATGGTATGCTGATTATGCTAATTACATTGTTGCTAAATTTATACCACCTAGTTTCACGTACCAGCAAAAGAAAAAGTTTTTCTATGATTTGAGACATTACTTCTGGGATGACCCGCATCTTTATAAAGAAGGAGTAGATGGTGTTATTAGATGTTGTGTACTGAGCATGAACAGGAACAGATCCTACGCAAGTGTCACTCCAAGGCTTATGGAGGACACCACGCTGGAGATAGAACTGCACATAAGGTATTGCAATCCGGTTTTTATTGGCCTACTTTCTTCAAGTATGTCCGTAAGTTTGTCTTATCTTGTGATGAATGTTAAAGAATTGGTAATATTAGTAGACGTCAAGAAATGCCTATGAATTATTCACTTGTTATTGAACCATTTCATGTTTGGGGCTTTGATTATATGGGACCATTTCCTGCCTCTAATGGATATACACATATTTTAGTTGCTGTTGATTACGTTACTAAGTGGGTAGAAGCTATTCCAACTAGTAGTGCTGATCATAACACTTCTATTAAGATGCTTAAAGAAGTTATTTTTTCGAGGTTTGGAGTCCCTAGATATTTAATGACTGATGGTGGTTCACATTTTATTCATGGTGCTTTCCGTAAAATGCTTGCTAAGTATGATGTTAATCATAGAATTGCATCTCCTTATCACCCACAGTCTAGTGGTCAAGTAGAATTGAGTAATAGAGAACTCAAATTAATTTTGCAAAAGACTGTTATAGATCTAGAAAGAATTGGTCCAAGAAACTTTATGATGCATTATGGGCCTATAGAACTGCATATAAAAATCCTATGGGTATGTCTCCGTATAAAATGGTTTATGGAAAAGCATGTCACTTACCTCTCGAACTAGAACATAAGGCATATTGGGTCATTAAAGAGCTCAACTATGATTTCAAACTTGCCGGTGAGAAGAGGTTATTTGACATTAGCTCACTTGATGAATGGAGAACCCAACCCTATGAGAATGCCAAGTTGTTTAAAGAAAAAGTTAAAAGATGGCATGACAAAAGAATACAAAAGTGTGAGTTTAATGTAGGTGATTATGTATTGCTATACAACTCTCGTTTAAGATTTTTTGCTGGAAAACTTCTCTCTAAATGGGAAGGTCCTTATGTTATCGAGGAGGTCTATCGTTCCGGTGCCATAAAAATCAACAACTTCGAAGGCACAAATCCGAAGGTGGTGAACGGTCAAAGAATCAAACATTATATCTCAGGTAACCCTATAAATGTTGAAAGCAATGTCATTGAAACCGTAACCCCGGAGGAATACATAAGGGACACTTTCGAGAACATTTCAGACTCCGAAAAGGAATAGGTATGTGGTACGGTAAGTAAACCGACTCCAAAACAGTTCTAATGGCAATTTTTCTCCGTTTTGGAATATTTAGAAAAATTGAAAAATAAGAAGCAGTCCGGGAAGGACACAAGGCCTCCACGAGGGTGGAGGGCGCGCCCCCTGCCTCGTGGGCACCTCGTGCGCTCTCCGGACTCCGTTTTCTTGCACGATACGTATTTTGGTCGGTAAAAATTCATTATATAATCTCCCGAAGGTTTTGACTCCTGTATCACGCAATTGTTCTCTGTTCTTGTTTCGAGTTGTTTTCTGCCGCAGATTAGAGCAAGATGTCTTCTCAAGAAGTCAGTCGGGGAGAGTCGGGTGTCTCATCCGACACCAAGTCCAGGGGCAAACAGTGATGCCTATCACTTTGGGCTCTCAACAGAGGAAGAGATGGAAGCTGACTTGAAAAGGATAGATGCCATGGAAGATCAAGAAGTTACTTCTCATTTTCGGGCAAGCTTCACAATGGGGGAACTACAGAGCTCAGCTATCCCAAACTCGGTCATCCCCTCCAATGTTAAATTTCTCTCTTATGAAAATATGAAAAAGAGTGTTACTTGTTCTCCCACAGCTATGCAGCATCCATGGGTGCAAGGAGCTTTAACCGTCACGGGTAAGCTCTGTAAGGAGATAATGGATCTCAAACAACAACTCAATAAGCTCGAGGAAGAGAATCGTATCCTGAGGAGTATCATCGCTAAGAATATCACACCATCACCGAAAAAGGAGATATAATCACATGGGTATGGGCACTCCCCTTGGCAACTGCCAAGCTTGCGGGAGGTGCCCCGGTATCGTATCACCATCACATCTCTATCTTTACCGTTTTTCTTAGTTCGATCCTTTTAGTAATATCTTGATCTAGTAGAATAAAGGTTTTGGTATGATCTAGTTTTCAGTTTTGCTTTATGATTCATTTATGTAATCGAGTCCGTGAGCTATATAATAAAGATTAGTGTTGAGTCAAGGGCTTGATTATTTTGCTATGATCTTGGGGGAATAAAAGAAAAGAGAAAGAATAAAAAGGAATAAAAAGAGATCATATTGATCTTATGAAGAGTAATGACTTCACATAGAAAGAGTATGATGATGAAAAGTTGTTGAGAGTTGACAAACATAGCTTTGGTCATCGTTGCAATTAATAGGAAGTAACAAAGAAAGAGGGGTTTCACATATAAATATACTATCTTGGACATCTTTTATGATTGTGATCACTCATTAAAATATGACATGCTAAAGAGTTGATGTTGGACAAGGAAGACAATGTAATGGGTTATGTTTTCTTATATCTGAGATAAAGTATATTGTCATGGATCATCCAACATGTTGAGCTTGTCTTTCCCCCTCATGCTAGCCAAATTCTTTGCACCAAGTAGAGATACTACTTGTGCTTCCGATTACCCTTAAACCCAGTTTTGCCATGAGAGTCCACCATACCTACCTATGGATTGAGTAAGATCCTTCAAGTAAGTTGTCATCGGTGCAAGCAATAAAAATTGCTCTCTAAATATGTATGATCGATTAGTGTGGAGGAAATAAGCTTTATACGATCTTGTGATGTGGAAGAAATAAAACCGACGGACTGCATAATAAAGGTCCATATCATAAGTGGCAACATAAAGTGACGTTCTTTCGCATTAAGATTTTGTGCATCCAACTCTGAAAGCGCATGGCAACCTCTGCTTCCCTCTGCGAAGGGCCTATCTTTTACTTTTATCTTCTACCTTATGCAAGAGTCATGGTGATTTTCACCTTTCCTTTTTTACATTTTATCCTTTGGCAAGCACAGTGTGTTGGAAAGATCCTGATATATATATCTAATTGGATGTAAGTTAGCATGAACTATTATTGTTGACATTACCCTTGAGGTAAAAGGTTGGGAGGGAAAACTATAAGCCCCTATCTTTCTCTGTGTCCGATTAAAACTCCATAACCACAAGTATTGTGTGAGTGTTAGCAATTGTGAAAGACTAAATGATAGTTGAGTATGTGGGCTTGCTGAAAAGCTCTGACATAGACTCTTTCTGATGTTATGATAAATTGCAATTGCTTCAATGACTGAGATTATAGTTTTTTGGTTCTCAATGAAGTTTCTGATCCATACTTGACATTGTGAATAGATTATTACTTGAGCATAAGAAATCATATGCCAATATCCATATATGTTGCTGTTATAAGAATGATCATGATGCCCTCATGTCCGTATTTTATTTTATCGACACCTCTACCTCTAAACATGTGGACATATTTATCTTTATCGGCTTCCGCTTGAGGACAAGCGAGGTCTAAGCTTGGGGGAGTTGATACGTCCATTTTGCATCATGCTTTTATATCGATATTTATTGCATTATGGGCTGTTATTACACATTATGTCACAATACTTATGCCTATTCTCTCTTATTTTACAAGGTTTACATAAAGAGGGAGAATGCTGGCAGCTGGAATTCTGGGCTGGAAAAGGAGCAAATATTAGAGACCTATTCTGCACAACTCCAAAATTCCTGAAACTCCACGGAAGTTGTTTTTGGAAATAATAAAAATTACTGAGCGAAGAAAATACCAGAGGGGGCCCACACCCTGGCCACGAGGGTGGGTGGCGCGCCCTACCCCCCTGGGCGCGCCCCCTGCCTCATGGGACCCCTGGTGGCCCTCCGGTGCCCATCTTCTGCTATATGAAGTCTTTCGTCCGAGAAAAAATCATAAGCAAGCTTTCGGGACGAGACTCCGCCGCCACGAGGCGGAACCTTGGCGGAACCAATCTAGGCTCCGGCGGAGCTGTTCTGCCGGGGACACTTCCCTCCGGGAGGGGGAAATCATCGCCATCGTCATCACCAACGCTCCTCTCATCGGGAGGGGGCCAATCTCCATCAACATCTTCACCAGCACCATCTCCTCTCAAACCCTAGTTCATCTCTTGTATCCAATTCTTGTCTCTAAGTCTGGGATTGGTACTTGTAGGTTGCTAGTAGTGTTGATTACTCCTTGTAGTTGATGCTAGTTGGTTTATTTGGTGGAAGATCATATGTTCAGATCCTTTATGCATATCAATACTCCTCTGATTATGAACATGAATATGCTTTGTGAGTAGTTACGTTTGTTCCTGAGGACATGGGAGAAGTCTTGCTATTAGTAGTCATGTGAATTTGGTATTCGTTTGATATTTTGGTGAGATGTATGTTGTCTCTCCTCTAGCGGTGTTATGTGAACGTCGACTACATGACACTTCACCATTATTTGGGCCTAGAGGAAGGCATTGGGAAGTAATAAGTAGATGATGGGTTGCTAGAGTGACAAAAGCTTAAACCCTAGTTTATGCGTTGCTTCGTAAGGGGCTGATTTGGATCCATATGTTTCATGCTATGGTTAGGTTTACCTTAATACTTCTTTTGTAGTTGCAGATGCTTGCAATAGGAGTTAATCATAAGTGGGATGCTTGTCCAAGTAAGGACAGCACCCAAGCACCGGTCCACCCACATATCAAATTATCAAAGTACCGAACGTGAATCATATGAACGTGATGAAAACTAGCTTGACGATAATTCCCATGTTTCCTCGGGAGCGCTTTTCTCTATATAAGAGTTTGTACAGGCTTGTCCTTTGCTACAGAAAGGATTGGGCCACCTTGCTGCACTTTATTTACTTTTGTTACTTGTTGCTCGTTACAAATTATCTTATCACAAAACTATCTGTTACCTATAATTTCAGTGCTTGCAGAGAATACCTTGCTGAAAACCGCTTATCATTTCCTTCTACTCCTCGTTGGGTTCGACACTCTTACTTATCGAAAGGATTACGATAGATCCCCTACACTTGTGGGTCATTAGATCCTCATCGGCCAGCTCTAGCTCCCGCTTGAGTTCGGATACTTAGGCGGCCTGGGCGGTCGCCGCTAACAGTGAAGCCTGTTTATCAAAATAGACAAGTATGTTATCTCCTGCGAATATTACTTGATCCTCTGTTCGGCCTTTTTTTTCAAGAGCCGAACACAGGTCTCAGGGGCTACTATCTATACACAGACATATTTTTTATGCAAAGCGGCTAAGAATATTACATCGCATACCTCAAAGCCTGTTAATAGGCTGGTGAAGGCTTCTTTCAGCCCGCTTTTGGTGGACTGAACCTTCTCAACCATCGTACCCATCAGGATACGGTGCTCCTCCATGACGGAAGCACGTTGCAGTGCGTCCATCAAAGGGTTCAGCGCCTCCGGATTAGTAGAGGTCACCGTCAGAGTAGGTGCTCCCCACCTCCTTTGAAGGGGGTTGCTCGCTCGATTCCGGAGCCACGTGGGTCTCCGGAATGGTGTTCGGCTGGGGGCCGGACTGGTCAGGGCCCCCGTCGCCAGTCTCCATGGGGGTTGCGCCCCTCATGTTCTCGGCGATCGAGGCATTGCCCTTTGGCGCCGTCTTGGTGGCCTCCCGCACCTCTCAGTGGCCCGGAGAGGCCCTTTGGGACAGCACTTCGGTGTCGTTCGTGGCGGTTGGCGGGGAGACTCGTGGAGGCGTCTCGCTCTCCACCATCCTCGGCTCTAGAGAGTTCCCCTCCGATGATGATTGTTGGGGGAGATCGCGGGCCGGACTGAAGCACACAATATAATGTGTTAAAACTACAATCATAAAAACCGGATATATGTAAAGTATCCTTGGATACTTACGATGCGGCCAGGGGCTTCGACCTGGGGCGCCACTTGGGGATGGCTACGGCATCCGAATTCGAGCCATCCGAGAGGGACACCTTCCCCCCTCTTGGACGCTTCCGCCTCCGGTTCTACAGAGGCCGCCCTTTTCTTCTTCCTCCCCTTAGGGGGGAATCGCTATCTCCCTCCTCCTCTTCGTCTTCATCTCCCTCGTGGGAGGAAAGAGCTTCGGTCTCTCCGGACACAGCGTCCGAAGTACCTTTACGGCGGAGACCACTTTTGTCCTCCTTGCTCTTCTTCTTGGCCTTCTTCTTCGGCGCCGGGACCAGCATCCTCGTTAGCAGAGGGATGGCTGGGTCTTCGGGTAGCGGAGCCAGACACTTGATCCGCTCCGCCTTCTTTGTCCAGCCCTGGTCGAAGGAGGGAAGGCTCAGCATACTCTTTGATTCGTGAATTGGAGTTATGTTCGAAAACTAAAAGCTTACTGGAGTGGCCGGATGTGCGCTGTCGAGGCCGATGTCGTCGGTCGTCTTCGGCCACGACGTCTGGGCCTTGAAGAGCAGCTTCCATATCTCTTCGTGCATTGTGCCGAAGAACCGCTACAGAGTACGCGGCCCTTCCGGATTGAACTCCCACATGTGGAGTGGCCGGCGCTGGCAGGGAAGGGTCCGGCGGAAAAGCATCACCTGAATCACGTCAGTGAGACTGGTGTTCTTGTCTATTATATTTTTGATGCGCGTTTGCAGCATCATCACCTCGTCGGTCAACCCCCAGTCTAGACCCTTGTTGGTCCACGACGCGAGCCACATTGGGGGTCCGGATCTAAACTCAGGAGTGGCCGCCCATGTGGCGCCGTGAGGTTCGGTGATGTAGAACCACTCATGCTGCCATATCTTAACAGTCTCCACGAAGGCCCCTTTGGGCCAGGTGACGTTGGGGAGCTTGCTCACCATGGCACCGCCACAGTCCGTGTGCTGCCCGTCAACCACCTTCAGCTTCACGTTGAAGACCTTGAGCCATAGGCCAAAGTGTGGGGGGATGCGGAGGAGTGCCTCACACACGACGATGAATGACGAGATGTGGAGGAAGGAATTCGGGGCTAGATCGTGGAAATCTAGCCCGTAATAGAACATGAGACCGCGGACAAAGGGATGGAGGGGAAACCCTAGTCCGCGGAGGAAGTGGGGGATAAATACCACCCTTTCGCCGGGCTCCGGGGTGGGGATGACCTGCTTCTTGGCAGGGATCCTATACGCAACGTCCGCACTCAGGTACCCCGCCTCCGGGAGCTCCTTGATGTACTTCTTCGTCACGGAGGAGGCCACCCACTTGCCTTGAGAGCTAGATCCGGACATGGCTGGAAAGATTGGTGGCAGTGGGGAAGATCGAAGCTTGGGCGCTGGAGCTCGAGGATGGGAAGGTTGAGGAAGGAAGAAGGCATGGGGTGAAAAGAAGGGATCTTTATCCGTTTATATAGGCACTGAATATCAAGCGCCCCCCTCAAGCCTTAAAACTCACCTATTCCCAAGGCGTCGTGCGGATGGCACGGTTGGATTACCCAAACCCGTATTGATGAGAATCCTGCAATAAGGGGACACGATCTCTGCTTTGACAAGACGTGTCAATGGAGGCTGTGCCTCGAAACGCGAAGCAGGAGGCCAAAAAATGGTTCGAAATAATACAGAGGCCAGATATAACGTTTCGCCGAAAAAGTTGTCAGTAGATAGACCTTATTTTGGTTAAGTATTGTGCCCTTGTGGTTGAAGGTTGTGACTGTTATACAGAGCCGGATACAGCTCTCTTACTCAGAAGACTGCTTTAAAGTATTTGGAGGAGGAACCCGCCTTGCAATGCCGAAGACAATATGCGTGCCGAATACATCGCCATTGAAGACTGGTTTAGGGGCTACTGAGGGAGTCCTGGATTAAGGGGTCCTCGAGCGTCCGGGCTATGTGACATGGGCCGGACTGGTGGGCCGTGAAGATACAAGGCAGAAGGCCTTCCCCCGTGTCCGGATGGGACTCTCCTTTGCGTGGATGGCAAGCTTGATGTCCGGACGTATAGTTTCCTTTCTTTGTAAACCGACTCTGTACAACCCTAGGCCCCTCCGGTGTCTATATAAACCGGAGGGTTTAGTCCGTAGAGGCTATCAAAATTTACATAGGCTAGACAGCTAGGGTTTAGCCATTACGATCTCGAGGTAGATGGACTCTTGTAACCCCTATACTCATCAAAGTCAATCAAGCAGGAAGTAGGGTATTACCTCCATTAAGAGGGCCCAAACCTGGGTAAACATCGTGTCCCCTTGTCTCCTTTTACCTTCGATCCTCAAACGCACAGTTCGAGACACCCTACCCGAGATCGGCCGGTTTTGACACCGACACCCACTTGCACTAGAGTCAATAATCTAGATTACATAGTAATGATTCTAACACCCATGGAGTCTTGGTGATGATCATGTTTTGCTCGTGGAAGAGGCTTAGTCAACAGGTCTGCAACATTCAGATCCGTATGTATCTTGCAAATCTCTATGTCTCCCTCCTTGACTTGACCGCGGATGGAATTGAAGCGTCTCTTGATGTGTTTGGTTCTCTTGTGAAATCTGGATTCCTTCGCCAAGGCAATTGCTCCAGTATTGTCACAAAAGATTTTCATTGGACCCGATGCACTAGGTATTTCACCTAGATCGGATATGAACTCCTTCATCCAGACTCCTTCATTTGCTGTTCCCGAAGCAGCTATGTACTCCGTTTCACACGTGATCCCGCCACGACGCTCTGCTTGGAAATGCACCAACTTATAGCTCCACCATTCAATATAAATACGTATCTGGTTTGTGACTTAGAGTCATCCGGATCAGTGTCAAAGCTTGCATCGACGTAACCATTTACGACAAGCTCTTTCTCACCTCCATAAACGAGAAACATATCCTTAGTCCTCTTCAGGTATTTTAGGATGTTCTTGACCGCTGTCAAGTGATCCACTCCTGGATTACTTTGGTACCTCCCTGCTAAACTTATAGCAAGGCACACATCAGGTCTGGTACACAACATTGCATACATGATAGAACCTATGGCTGAGGCATAGGGAATGACTTTCATTTTCTCTCTATCTTCTGCAGTGGTCGGGCATTGAGTCTGACTCAACTTCACACCTTGTAACACAGGCAAGAACCCTTTCTTTGACTGATCCATTTTGAACTTCTTCAAAACTTTATCAAGGTATGTTCTTTGCGAAAGTCCAATTAAGCGTCTTGATCTATCTCTATAGATCTTGATGCCCAATATATAAGCAGCTTCACCGAGGTCTTTCATTGAAAAATTCTTATTCAAGTATCCTTTTATGCTATCCAGAAATTCTGTATTATTTCCAATCAACAATATGCCATCCACATATAATATTAGAAATGCTACAGAGCTCCCACTCACTTTCTTGTAAATACAAGCTTCTCCAAAAGTCTGTATAAAACCATATGCTTTGATCGCACTATCAAAGCGTATATTCCAACTCCGAGAGGCTTGCACCAGTCCATAATTGGATCGCTGGAGCTTTCACACTTTGTTAGCACCTTTAGGATCGACAAAACCTTCTGGTTGCATCATATAGAACTGTTCTAAGATATCCATTAAGGAATGCATTTTTGACATCCATTTGCCAAATTTCATAATCATAAAATGCGGCAATTGTTAACATGATTCGGTTAGACTTAAGCATCGCTACGGGTGAGAAGGTCTCATCATAGTCAACTCCTTGAACTTGTCGAGAACCTTTCACAACAAGTCAAGCTTTGTAGACAGTAACATTACCGTCAGCGTCAGTCTTCTTCTTGAAGATCCATTGATTCTCTATGGCTTGCCGATCATCGGGCAAGTCAACCAAAGTCCACACTTTGTTCTCATACATGGATCCCATCTCAGATTTCATGGCCTCAAGCCATTTCGCGGAATTTGGGCTCATCATCGCTTCCTCATAGTTTGTAGGTTCGTCATGGTCAAGTAACATGACCTCCAGAACAGGATTACCGTACCACTCTGGTGCGGCCCGTACTCTGGTTGACCTACGAGGTTCGGTAGTAACTTGATCTAAAGTTTTATGATCATCATCATTAGCTTCCTCACTAATTGGTGTAGGAATCACTAGAACTGATTTCTGTGATGAACTACTTTCCAATTCGGGAGATGGTACAATTACCTCATCAAGTTCTACTTTCCTCCCACTCACTTCTTTCGAGAGTAACTCCTTCTCTAAAAAGGATCCATTCTTAGCAACGAATATCTTGCCTTCGGATCTGTGATAGAAGGTGTACCCAACAATCTCCTTTGGGTATCCTATGAGACACATTTCTCCGGTTTGGGTTTGAGCTTATCAGGTTGAAGCTTTTTCACATAAGCATCGCAGCCCCAAACTTTAAGAAACGACAACTTAGGTTTCTTGCCAAACCACAGTTCATATGGTGTCATCTCAATGGATTTAGATGGTGACCTATTTAACGTGAATGCAGCCGTCTCTAAAGCATAACCCCAAAATGATAGCAGTAAATCGGTAAGAGACATCATAGATCGCAACATATCTAATAAAGTATGGTTACGATGTTTGGACACAGCATTACGCTGTGGTGTTCCAGGTGGCGTGAGTTGTGAAACTATTCCAAATTGTTTCAAATGAAGACCAAACTCATAACTCAAACATTCACCTCTACGATCAGATCATAGAAACTTTATTTTCTTGTTACGATGATTTTCCACTTCACTCTGAAATTCTTTGAACTTTTCAAATGTTTCAGACTTATGTTTCATTAAGTAGATATACCCATATCTGCTCAAATAAATCTGTGAAGGTAAAAAACGATACCCGCCGCGAGCCTCAACACTCACTGGATCGCATACATCAGTATGTATTGTTTCCAACAAGTCAGTTGCTCGCTCCATTGTTCCGGAGAACGGAGTCTTAGTCATCTTGCCCATGAGGCATGGTTCGCAAGCATCAAGTGATTCATAATCAAGAGATTCCAAAAGCCCATCAGCATGGAGTTTCTTCATGCGCTTTACACCAATTTGACTTAAACGGCAATGCCACAAATAAGTTGCACTATCATTATTAACTTTGCATCTTTTGGCTTCAATATTATGAATATGTGTATCACTACAATTAATATTCAACAAAAATAGACCACTCATCAAGGGCGCATGCCCATAAAAGATATTACTCATATAAATAGAACAACCATTATTCCTTGATTTAAATGAATAACCATCTCGCATCAAACAAGATCCAGATATAATGTTCATGCTCAACGCTGGCACCAAATAACAATTATTTAGGTCTAAAACTAATCCCGATGGTAGATGTAGAGGTAGTGTGCCGACGGCGATCACATCGACTTTGGAACCATTTCCCACGTGCATCGTCACCTCGTCCTTAGCCAATCTTCATTTAATCCGTAGCCCATGTTTCGAGTTGCAAATATGAGCAACAAAACTAGTATCAAATACCCAGGTGCTACTACGAGCATTAGTAAGGTACACATCAATAACATGTATATCAAATATACCTTTCACTTTGCCATCCTTCTTATCCGCCAAATACTTGGGGCAGTTCCACTTCCAGTGACCAGTCCCTTTGCAGTAGAAGCACTCAGTCTCAGGCTTAGGTCCAGACTTGGGCTTCTTCTCTTGAGCAGCAACTTGCTTGTTGTTCTTCTTGAAGTTCCCCTTCTTCCCTTTGCCCTTTTTCTTGAAACTAGTGGTCTTGTTAACCATCAACACTTGATGCTCCTTCTTGATTTCTACCTCCGCGGCCTTTAGCATCGCGAAGAGCTCGGGAATTGTCTTTTCCATCCCTGGCATATTATAGTTCATCATGAAGCCTTTATAGCTTGGTGGCAGTGATTGAAGAACTCTGTCAATGACACTATCATCAGGAAGATTAACTCCCAGTTGAGTCAAGTGGTTATGGTACCTAGACATTCTGAGTATGTGTTCACTGACAGAACTATTCTCCTCCATTTTGCAGCTATAGAATTTGTTGGAGACTTCATATCTCTCAACTCGGGCATTTGCTTGAAATATTAACTTCAACTCCTGAAACATCTCATATGCTCCATGATGTTCAAAACGTCTTTGAAGTCCCAATTCTAAGCCGTAAAGCATGGCACACTAAACTATCGAGTAGTCATCAGCTTTGCTCTGCTAGACGTTCATAACGTCTGGAGTTGCTCCTGCAACAGGTCTTGCACCTAGCGGTGGTTCTAGGAGGTAATTCTTTTGTGCAGCAATGAGGATAATCCTCAAGTTACGTGACCCAGTCCGTGTAGTTGCTACCATCATCTTTCAACTTAGCTTTCTCTAGGAACGCATTAAAATTCAAGGGAACGGTAGCACGGGCCATTGATCTACAACAACAGAGATATGCAAAAACTATCAGGTACTAAGTTCATGATAAATTAAAGCTCAATTAATCATATTACCTAAGAACTCCCACTTAGATAGACATCCCTCTAGTCATCTAAATGATCACGTGATCCATATCAACTAAACCATGTCCGATCATCACGTGAGATGGAGTAGTTTTCAATGGTGAACATCACTATGTTGATCATATCTACTATATGATTCACGTTCGACCTTTCGGTCTCAGTGTTCCGAGGCTATATCTGCATATGCTAGTCTCGTCAAGTTTAACCCGAGTATTCTGCACGTGCAAAACTGGCTTGCACCCGTTGTATGTGAACGTAGAGCTTATCACACCCGATCATCACGTGGTGTCTCGGCACGACGAACTGTAGCAATGGTGCATACTCAGGGAGAACACTTATACCTTGAAATTTAGTGAGGGGTCATCATATAATGCTACCGTCGTACTATGCAGAACAAGATGCATAAAGGATAAACATCACATGCAATCAAAATATGTGACATGATATGGCCATCATCATCTTGTGCCTTTGATCTCCATCTCCAAAGCACCGTCATGATCTCCATCGTCATCGGCTTGGCACCTTGATCTCCATCATAGCGTCGTTGTCGTCTCGCCAACTATTGCTTCCACGATTATCGCTACCGCTTAGTGATAAAGTAAAGCAATTACATAGCGATTGCATTTCATAGCGATTGCATTTCATACAATAAAGCGACAACCATAAGGCTCCTGCTAGTTGCCGATAACTTTTACAAAACATGATCATCTCATAAACAATTTATATCTCATCACGTCTTGACCATATCACATCACAACATGCCCTGCAAAAACAAGTTAGACGTCCTCTACTTTGTTGTTGCAAGTTTTACGTGGCTGCTACGGGCTTCTAGCAAGAACCGTTCTTACCTAAGCATCAAAACCACAACAATTTTTCGTCAAGTGTGCTGGTTTAACCTTCAACAAGGACCGGCCGTAGTCAAACTCAATTCAACTAAAGTTGGAGAAACAGACACCCGCTAGCCACCTGTGTGCGAAGCACGTCGGTAGAACCAGTCTCATGAACGCGGTCATGTAATGTCGGTCCGGGCCGCTTCATCCAAAAATACCGCCGAATCAAAGTAAGACATTGGTGGTAAGTAGTATGACTATTATCGCCCACAACTCTTTGTGTTCTACTCGTGCATATCATCTACGCATAGACCTGGCTCGGATGCCACTGTTGGGGAACTAGCATGCAATTTCAAAAAAATTCCTACGATCACGCAAGATCTATCTAGGAGATGCATAGCAATGAGACGGGGAGAGTGTGTCCACGTGCCCTCGTAGACCGAAAGCGGAAGCGTTAGATTAACGTGGTTGATGTAGTCGAACGTCTTCACGATCCAAGTACCGAATGTACGGCATCTCCATGTTCAGCACACGTTCAGCTCGATGACATCCCTTGAGCTCTTGATCCAGTAGAGGGTCTAGGGAGAGTTCTATCAGCACGACGGCGTGGGATGGTGATGGTGATGTGATCTGCGCAAAGCTTCACCTAAGCACTACGACGCTATGACCGGAGGAGTAAACTGTGGAGGGGGGCACCGCACACGGCTAAGACAATTCTTGGGGTCCCTTTGGGGTACCCCATGCCCACGTATATAAAGGAGGGGCGCACCATGGGGGAGTCCTACTTGGACTCCTAGTCCAAGTAGGATTCCCCCCCCCCTTTCCTTTCTTCCACTGGAGGGAATAGGAAGGAGAGGGACAGGGAAAGGGAAGGGGGGCACCGCCCCCTTCCTCCTTGTCCTATTCGGACTCCAGATGAGGGGGGCGCGCGGCCACCCCCTGCGGGCTTCCCCCTCTCTCCCTTAGGCCCATGTTGGCCCAACACTTCCCCGGGGGTTCCGGTAACCCCTCGGTACTCCAGTAAAATACCCGAATCACTCGGAACCATTCCGATGTCCGAATATAACCTTCCAATATATGAATATTTACCTCTCAACCATTTTGAGACTCCTCGTCATGTCGGTGATCTCATCCGGGACTCCGAACAAACTTCGGTTACCAAAACACATGACTCCTAATACAAATCGTCATCGAACGTTAAGCGTGCGGACCCTACAGGTTCGAGAACTATGTAGACATGACCGAGACACATCTCCGGTCAATAACCAATGAACTTGGTGCTCATATTGGCTCCTACATATTCTACGAAGATCCTTATCAGTCAAACGGCATAACAACCTATGTTATTCCCTTTATCATCGGTATGTTACTTGCCCGAGATTCGATCGTCGGTATCATCATACCTAGTTCAATCTCGTTACTGGCAAGTCTCTTTACTCGTTCCGTAATGCATCATCCCGCAACTAACTCATTAGTCACATTGCTTGCAAGGCTTATAGTGATGTGCATTACCGAGAGGGCCCAGACATACCTTTCCGAAACACGGAGTGACAAATCCTAATCTTGATCTATGCCAACTCAACAAACACCTTCGGAGACACCTGTAGAGCATCTTTATAATCACCCAGTTACGTTGTGACGTTTGATAGCACACAAGGTGTTCCTCCGGTATTCGGGAGTTGCATAATCTCATAGTCAGAGGAATATGTATAATCCATGAAGAAAGTAATAGCAATAAACTAAACGATCATAATACTAAGCTAACGGATGAGTCTTGTCCATCACATCATTCTCTAATGATGTGATCCCGTTCATCAAATGACAACACATGTCTATGGTCAGGAAACTTAACCATCTTTGATTGACGAGCTAGTCAAGTAGAGGCATACTAGGGACACTCTGTTTTGTCTATGTATTCACACATGTACTAATTTTACGGTTAATACAATTCTAGCATGAATAATAAACATGTAACATGATATAAGGAAATGTAAATAACAACTTTATTATTGCCTCTAGGGCATATTTCCTTCAGCCTGGTGGATATCCAAAGTTGAAGTCGGGGTTGTACTAAGATGCAGCAGCTACTGCTTGGCGAGCTGCCTCCTGGAGGCGAGCAGCCTCCGCTGTTATCTCATACTTGTTTGCATCCTCTCTAGTTATAAAGAAAGCAGGAGCAGGAAGAGCAACATGGATGGCGTGCCGTCTATCAAAGATTAGTCGGTACTGGAGGAACTATTCGTTCCTCATAAGAAACTAGTAGTGTACCATAGCCTCATAATCTAGAAAATTAGGTGGCAACTCAATATCATACCCCCTTATGGGTACACCCAAATAATTAGCTAAACGAGTTGCATAAATCCCACGAAATAAATCTCCATCTTTAGCATTATGGTGTAACCTCCTAGCAATAATGGCCCCTAAATTATATCGTTTATCACCCAACACTGCACACTTGAGGACACTAAGATCCGATGCACAAAGGTGGCTATGATCATGTTTACCATTAATGCATCTGCCTATGAAGAGAGCAAAATAATGCATGGCCGGAAAATGAATGCTCCCCATGGAGGCTTGTGTGATATTTCTAGTTTCTCCAACAGTGATCCTAGCAAGGAAATCATTATGTTCAGATTTATGAGGCTCACTAAGAAGGCCCCATTGTGGGATTTTGCATGCATCACAAAAGTCTTCTAGGTCCATGGTATAAGATTCATCATAAAGATCAAACAAGACAGTATGAGTATTACACTTAGATGAAAACTCAAATCTCATTACAAATGAATCAGTGAGATAATAATATTGTAGGCACTTGTGTGACAAGAAATCGTCAAGGCCGGCATTTTGTACGTACGCATAGAATTCATCCTTGAGACCTGCACGAACCATAAATTCATCTGATGGCCGTTCACACGGCTTCACTTGAGCTTCCCTTGGTGGTTCAAGGTCCGGTTTGCGTATCGCGTGCCTCGGTGCTTGCTTCCTTGATGAACCCCTGCTACCTCTTGAGCTTGCGTTGGTTTTCCCTTGAAGAGGAAAGGGTGATGCAGCAAAGTAGCGTAAGTATTTCCCTCGGTTTTTGAGAACCAAGGTATCAATCCAGTAGGAGAATACACGCAAGTCACCTAGTACCTGCACAAACAATCAAGAACCTTGCAACCAACGCGATAAAGGGGTTGTCAATCCCTTCACAGCCACTTGCAAAAGTGAGATCTGATAAAGATAATAAGACAAATATTTTTGGTATTTTTGTTGTATAGATTGGAAAGTAAATATCGCAAAATAAACAGTGACAGAAATTGGCAAGTTGACGGGAAACTAATATGATGGAAAATAGACCCGGGGGCCATAGGTTTCACTACTGGCTTCTCTCAAGATAGCATATATTACGGTGGGTGAACAAATTACGGCCAACCAATTGATAGAAAAGCGCATAGTTATGAGAATATCTAGGCATGATCATGAACATAGGCATCATGTCTGTGTCAAGTAGACCGAAACGATTCTGCATCTACTACTATTACTCCACACATCGACCGCTATCCAGCATGGATCTAGAGTAATAAGTTCATAAGAACAGAGTAACGCATTAGGCAAGATGACATGATGTAGAGGGATAAACTCAAGTAATATGATATAAACCCCATCTTTTTATCCTCGATGGCAACAATACAATATGTGCCTTGCTGCCCCTACCATCACTGGGAAAGGACACTGCAAGATTGAACCCAAAGCTAAGCACTTCTCCCATCGCAAGAAAGATCAATCTAGTAGGCCAAACTAAACCGATAATTCGAAGAGACTTGCAAAGATATCAAATCATGCATATAAGAATTCAGAAAAGAACCAAATATTGTTCATAGATAATCTTGATCATAAACCCACAATTCATCGGATCTCGGCAAACACACCGCAAAAAGTGTTACATTGAATAGATCTCCAAGAACATTCAGGAGAACTTTGTATTGAGAACCAAAGAGAGAGAAGAAGCCATCTAGCTAATAACTATGGACCCGAAGGTCTGTGGTAAACTACTCACACATCATCGGAGAGGCTATGGTGTTGATGTAGAAGCCCTCCGTGATCGAATCTCCCTCCGGCAGATCGCCGGAAAAGGCCCCAAGATGGGATCTCACAGGTACAGAAGGTTGCAGCGGTGGAAAAGTTGTTTCGTGGCTCCCCTGGATGTTTTTAGGGTATAAGAGTATATATAGGCGAAAGAAGTAGGTCGGTGGAGCTACGAGGGGCCCACAAGGGTAGGGGCGCGCCTACCCCCCTGGGCGCACCCTCCTGCCTCGTGGCCGCCTCGTTGCATCTCTGACTTCCACCCCAACTCTCCTGGATTGCGTTTGTTCCAAGAAAGATCCTCACGAAGGTTTCGTTCCGTTTGGATTCTGTTTGATATTCCTTTTCAGCGAAACACTGAAATAGGCAAAAAAAACAGCAACTGGCACTGGGCCTCCGGTTAATAGGTTAGTCCCAAAAATAATATAAAAGAGCATATTAAATCCCATTAAACATCCAAAACAGACAATATAATAGCATGGAACGATAAAAAATTATAGATGCGTTGGACACGTATCAGCATCCCCAAGCTTAATTCCTGCTCGTCCTCGAGTAGGTAAATGATAAAAACCAAATTTTTGATGTGGAATGCTACCTAACATAATTTTCAATGTAATTTCCTTTATTGTGGCATGAATGTTTAAATCCAAAAGATTCAAGACAAAAGTTTAATATTGACATAAAAATAATAATACTTTAAGCATACTAACCAAGCAATTATGTCTTCTCAAAATAACAAAGCCAAAGAAAGCTCATCCCTACAAAATCATATAGTTTGGCCATGCTTCATTTTCGTCACACAAAATGCTCTCATCATGCACAACCCCGATGACAAGCCAAGCAATTGTTTCATACTTTAGTATTCTCAAACTTTTTCAACTTTCACGCAATATATGAGTGCGGGCCATGGACATAGCAGTATAGGTGGAATAGAATATGATGATGGAGATTGTGTGGAGAAAACAAAAAAGGAGAAAGACTCACATCGACGCGGCTAATCAACGGGCTATGGAGATGCCGATCAATTGATGTCAATGCGAGGAGTAGGGACTGCCATGCAACGGATGCAGTAGAGTTATAAATGTATGAAAGCTCAACAAAAGAAACTAAGTGGGTGTGCATCCAACTCGCTTGCACATGAAGACCTAGGGTATTTTGAGGAAGCCCATCATTGGAATATACAAGCCAAGTTCTATAATGAAAAATTTCCACTAGTATATGAAAGTGACAACATAAGAGACTTCGATCAAGAAGATCATGGTGCTAATTTGAAGCACAAGTGTGGAAAAAGGATAGTAACATTGTCCCTTCTCTCTTTTTCTCTCATCATTTTTTTTGTTTGGGCCTTCTCTCTTTTTTTATGGCCTCTTTTTTTTGTCCGGAGTCTCATCCCGACTTGTGGGGGAATCATAGTCTCCATCATCCTTTCCTCACATGGGACAATGCTCTAATAATGAAGATCATCACACTTTTATTTACTTACAACTCAAGAATTACAACTCGATACTTAGAACAAAATATGACTCTATGTGAGTGCCTCCGGCGGTGTACCGGTATGTGCAATGAATCAAGAGTGACATGTATGAAAAATTATGAACGGTGGCTTTGCCACAAATACGATGTCAACTACATGATCATGCAAGGCAATATGACAATGATAAAGCGTGTCATAATAAACGGAACAGTGGAAGTTGCATGGCAATGTATCTCGGAATGGCTATGGAAATGCCATAATAGGTAGGCATGGTGGATGTTTTGAGGAAGATATAAGGAGGCTTATGTGTGATAGAGCGTATCATATCATGGGGTTTGGATGCACCGGCGAAGTTTGCACCAACTCTCGAGGTGACAAAGGGCAATGCACGGTACCGAAGAGGCTAGCAATGATGGAAGGGTGAGAGTGCGTATAATCCATGGACTCAACATTAGTCATAAAGAACTCACATACTTATTGCAAAAATCTACAAGTCATCAAACCCATAGCACTACGCGCATGCTCCTAGGGGGATAGATTGGTAGGAAAAGACCATCGCTCGTCCCCGACCGCCACTCATAAGGAAAGCAATCAAAGAACACCTCATGCTTCAAATTTGTCACACAACGGTTACCATACGTGCATGCTACGGGACTTGCAAACCCCAACACAAGTATTCCTCAATTTCACAATTACTCAACTAGCACGACTCTAATATCACCATCTTTATATCTCAAAACAATTATCAAGCATCAAACTTCTTATAGTATTTAATGCACTCGATAAGAAAGTTTTTATTGTACCCATCTTGGATGCCCATCATATTAGGACTAATTTTATAGCCAAAGCAAATTACCATGCTGTTCTAAAAGACTCTCAAAATAATATAAGTGAAGCATGAGAGATCAATAATTTCTATAATATAAAACCACCACCGTGCTCTAAAAAGATATAAGTGAAGCACTAGGGCAAAATTATCTAGCTCAAAAGATATAAGTGAAGCACATAGAGTACTCTAATAAATTCCGATTCATGTGTGTCTCTCCAAAAGATGTGTACAGCAAGGATTATTGTGGTAAACTAAAAGGCAAAGACTCAAATCATACAAGACGCTCCAAGCAAAACACATAGCATGTGGTGAATAAAAATATAGCCTCAAGTAAAGTTACCGATAGACGAAGACGAAAGAGGGGATGCCTTCCGGGGCATCCCCAAGCTTAGGCTTTTGGTTGTCCTTGAATTTTACCTTGGGGTGCCTTGGGCATCCCCAAGCTTAGGCTCTTGCCACTTCTTATTCCAAAATTCTTCTTGCTACCTCTTGAGCATGCGTTGGTTTTCCCTTGAAGAGGAAAGGGTGATGCAGCAAAGTAGCATAGGTATTTCCCTCAGTTTTTGAGAACCAAGGTATCAATCCAGTAGGAGACTACACGCAAGTCACCTAGTACCTGCACAAACAATCAAGAACCTTGCAACCAACAAGATAAAGGGGTTGTCAATCCCTTCACGGACACTTGCAAAAGTGAGATCTGATAAAGATAATAAGATAAATATTTTCGGTATTTTTGTTTTATAGATTGGAAAGTAAAGATTGCAAAATAAACGGTGACAGAAATTGGCAAGTTGACGGGAAACTAATTTGATGTAAAATAGACCCGGGGGCCATAGGTTTCACTAGTGGCTTCTCTCAACATAGCATATATTACGGTGGGAGAACAAATTACTGTCGAGCAATTGATAGAAAAGCGCATAGTTATGAGAATATCTAGGCGTGATCATGAACATAGGCATCACGTCCGTGTCAAGTAGACCGAAACGATTCTGCCTCTATTACTCCACACGTCGACCGCTATCCAGCATGCATCTAGAGTATTAAGTTCATAAGAACAGAGTAACACATTAGGCAAGATGACATGATGTAGAGGGATAAACTCAAGCAATATGATATAAACCCCATCTTTTTATCCTTGATGGCAATAATACAATACGTGCCTTGCTGCTCCTACTGTCATTGGGAAAGGACACCGCAAGATTGAACCCAAAGCTAAGACTTCTCCCATTGCAAGAAAGATCAATCTAGTAGGCCAACTAAACCGATAATTCGAAGAGACTTGCAAAGATATCAAATCATGCATATAAGAATTCAAAGAAGAACCAAATATTGTTCATAGATAATATTGATCATAAACCCACAAATCATCGGATCTCGTCAAACACACCGCAAAAAGTATTACATCGAATAGATCTCCAAGAACATCGAGGAGAACTTTGTATTGAGAACCAAAGAGAGAGAAGAAGCCATCTAGCTAATAACTATGGACCCGAAGGTCTGTGGTAAACTACTCACACATCATCGGAGAGGCTATGGTGTTGATGTAGAAGCCCTCCGTGATCGAATCCCCCTCCGGCAGATCGCCGGAAAAGGCCCCAAGATGGGATCTCACGGGTACAGAAGGTTGCGGCTGTGGAAAAGTGGTTTCGTGGCTCCCTGGATGTTTTCAGGGTATAAGAGTATATATATATATAGGCGAAAGAAGTAGGCCGGTGGAGCTACGAGGGGCCCACGAGGGTGGGGGCGCGCCCTCCTGCCTCATGGCTGCCTTGTTGCGGCTCTGACTTCCACTCCAAGTCTCCTGGATTGCATTTGTTCCAAGAAAGGTCCTCGTGAAGGTTTCGTTCCGTTTGGATTCTGTTTGATATTCCTTTTCTGCGAAACACTGAAATAGGCAAAAAATAGCAACTCGCACTGGGCCTCCGGTTAATAGGTTAGTCCCAAAAAATAATATAAAAGAGCATATTAAAGCCCATTAAACATCCAAAACAGATAATATAATAGCATGGAACGATAAAAAATTATAGATACGTTGGAGACGTATCAACCCCCTTGATACATTTTCCTGGACATTTTTCTTCCTCTGAAAAATTTCTGAAATTTTAGTGACTCAAAATAAAAGTGAACCAAACTTAACAAAATTGATAGCAACTACTCCGACAAGTGCATAGAGGCTATATCATGCATCAAAACTACTTTGGACCATATAAATTTGACATGCAAGCTCAAGAATAAGGTCACCACAGCAGCAAAAAATTGCATTAAATAAAGCACTAGATCAAAAACTAATTGGACCATTGGAGGAGTCACATACCGAAGAACGATCCCCCAAAGCAATTTTGTGAATGGAGCTTTGAGCAAGGAGATCGAAAATGGCAGCAAGGTGAGCAAGAACATGAGTTTGAGCTATGGAGTGATTTTTTCTGGAGGAAGGAGTGGATGGGTGCTGGAATAAGTGGAGGGGGCCACATGGGGCCCACAAGGACAGGAAGCGCGCCCACCCCCTTGGGGCGTGCCCTCCACCCTTGTGGCCAGCTGGTGAGGCCCCCTGGTGTGTTCTTAGTGCCAAAAATTCTTAAATATTCTATAAAAAATAATACTAAAATTTCAGGGCATTTGGACAACTTTTATTTTTGGGACATTTTTTTATTGCAAGGATAATTCAGAAAACAGACGGGAAATACTATTTTTGCTTTATTTAATCCAAATAACAGAAAGTAAAAGATGGGTACAGAGAGTTGTGCTTTCTAAATTCATCCATCTCATGCTCATCAAAAGGAATCCATTAACAAGGTTGATCAAGTCTTATTAACAAACTTCTTCCGAATGACATGAAACCGGAGAATTTTTTAATAATGCTAGGTTACCTCAACGGGGATATGCATTTCCCCAACAATAATAATATCATATTTCCTTTTGGCAGTGGGAAGAGGAAATTCAAAACCTCCGATAGTAATAGTTGGAATTTTTCCAATAGAATGGATACTATGGACTGGAGGTTGTTTCTTCGGAAAGTGTACCGTATGCTCATTAATTACCATTAACATGATAAGTGACATTGCCTTTGTTGCAATCAATAACAGCCCCTGCAGTATTCAGAAAGGGTCTACCAAGGATGATCGACATACTGTCGTTCTTGGGAATATCAAGAATAACAAAGTCCGTTAAGATAGTAACGTTTGCAACCATAACAGGCACATCCTCACAAATACCGATGGCTATAGTAGTTGATTTATCAGCCATTTGCCAAGAGATTTCAGTAGGTGTCAACTTATTCAATTCAATTCTACGATACAAAGAGAAAGGCATAATACTAACACCGGCTCCAAGATCATATAAAGCAGTTTTAACATAGTTTCTTTTAATGGAGCATGGTATAGTTGGTACCCCTGGATCTCCAAGTTTCTTTGGCATTCCACCCTTAAAGGTATAATTAGCAAGCATGGTGGAAATTTCAGCTTCCGAAATCTTTCTTTTATTCGTAACAATATCTTTCATATACTTTGCATAAGGAGGCATTTTAAGCATATCAGTCAAAATCATACGCAAAAAGATGTGTCTAATCATTTCAGCAAAGCGTTCAAAATCCTCATCATCCTTTTTCTTGGATGGCTTAGGAGGAAAGGGCATGGGTTTCTAAACCCATGGTTCTCTTTCTTTACCATGCTTCCTAGCAATGAAGTCTCTCTTATCATAACGTTGATTCTTTGATTGTGGGTTATCAAGATCAACAGCAGGTTCAGTCTCTACATCATTATCGTTACTAGGTTGAGCATCAACATGAATGTCATTATTAACATTATCACTAGGTTCATGTTAATTACCAGATTGTGTCTTAGCATCAGAAATAGAATTATCATTGTGATTCTCAGGTGTGTCTATAGCAGGTTCACTAGCATGCAAAGTCCTACCAGTTTTCTTTTTCTTTTTATTAGAAGGACTAGGTGCATCAGTATTAGTTCTCTGAGAATATTTCTCAACTCTCTTAGGATGGCCCTCAGGATACAAAGGTTCCTGGGTCATCTTACCACCTCTAGTCATAACCCTAATAGCATTATCATTATTCTTACTATTCAACTCATTGAGCAAATCATCTTGTGCCTTAAGTACTTGTTCTACTTGAGTTGTCACCATGGAAGCATGTTTACTAATAATCTTAAGATCATTAACAGTTCTACTCATATAATCACCCAAGTGGTCAAGCATGTAAGCATTACGTTTCAGTTGTCTACTAACATAAGCATTGAATTTTCTTGTTTAACAATAAAATTATCAAACTCATACAAGCATTGACTACCAGACTTATTATGAGGAATATCACCTTGATCAAATCTAAGGAGAGAGTTTACCTCTACTACCTGTGTCGGGTTATCAAGACCATGTATTTCTTCAATAGATGGTAAATTTTTAACATCTTCAGCTTTAATACTTTTTTCTTTCATAGATTTCTTTGCCTCTTCCATAACTTTAGGACTGAGAAATAGAATACCCCTCTTCTTCGGAGTTGGCTTAGGAGTTGGTTCAGGAAGTGTCCAATCATTATGATTACTCAATATATTATTCAATAGCAATTCAGCTTGCTCAATAGTTCTTTCCCTCAAAACACAACCAGCACAACTATCCAGGTGGTCTCTGGAAGCATCGGTTAGTCCATTATAAAATATATCAAGTATTTCATATTTTTTGAGAGGATGATCAAGCAATGCATTAAGTAATTGGAGAAGCCTCCCCCAAGCTTGTGGGAGACTCTCTTCTTCAATTTGCACAAAGTTAAATATTTCCTTTGAAGCAACTTATTTCTTATGAGCGGGGAAATATTTTGCAGAGAAGTAGTAAATCATATCATGGGGACTACGCACACAACCAGGAGCAAGAGAATAAAACCATACCTTAGCATCACCCTTTAACGAGAAAGGAAACAATTTAAGAATATAGTAATAGCGAAATTATTCCTCATGAGCAAATAGGGTGGCTATATCATTCAATTTAGTAAGATGTGCCACAATAGTTTCATATTCATAACCATAGAAAGGATCAGATTCAACCAAAGTAATTAACTCAAGATCGACAGAGAACTCATAATCCTTATTAGTAATAAAGATATGTGAAGTAGCAAAAGCGGGATCATATTTCATTCTAGCATTCAAGGATTTTTCTTTCAGCTTAGCTACCAGTTTCTTAAGATCCTCTCTATCATTGCAAGCAAAGAAGTCTCTAGCAGTTTCTTCATCCATAACATAACCCTCAGGTACAATAGGCAATTCGTATTTAGGGGGAGAATCATAATCTTCAGTTTCAATGATATCATTAGTTTCAGTAATTTCATTCTCTCTAACTCTAGCAAGCTGTTCATCAAAAAAATCACCTAGTGGCACAGTATCACCGCCTGGATGAAGGCCCCATCAACATTGAGTTTTTCCCATCCAGGCGGTGGTTTCTGCCACACAACAGGGTGTCTTGGGGATGACCCAAGCACTGGCCGAAGCTTCTTCTTTCTCTATTGATCTCAGGATATGATCATCTTCCCTTCACACAATCTCCATCTGGGTGTTGCTAGATACATAACAAGGAGTTGATGTAGCCAGAGATGAACCTTTTCGACGCTTCTCCCCATGAAGATGGATTGTGATGTGTGATTTTATTCCTCACATGCCAGTTGTGCCATAGTGTCATGATTAAAGGAAGCCGGACCTGCTCGTCGCAACAGTTCGGGTGGTGGAGCAGCCAGTCCAGGCCCGTGTTGGAGAAGTCTTCTAGCTTCGACATGTTCCACTCCTCCACCATAGCTTGCCATAAAGCTCTCACCTACGGGCATTTGCACAACATGTGGAAAGTCTCCTCGCATTCCACCCCACATATGATACAGATGTCACTTTCTTCCATTTTCCTTTTCTTTTTGCTTTTTCATTGCAGCCAAAGAATTTGTAGCCACTCTTCATGCAAACACACGAAGGGCACCCCCACAATGCCTTCCAGACAACATGTTTGTTGTCAGGTGCCCTACTCGTGGCACACATATTTGTGCCATGTTGCTCATGGAGGGCGAGGTAGTAAGCACTCCTCACGGTAAAGATACCGCAACGGTCGGCCGCCCACACAATGATGTCGTCAAGGCCGTGTCGGACGACTTGATACTAGTGATCATGTCCATGTTAGGCACGTTGAAGTGAGCTTGCAACAGGTCCATGTTCCACTTGCCGCTCTCGTCAAGAAGCTCATACACCTGCCAGAGCCTGCATGCGCCCCTCGCCGTGCTTTAAACTTTTGAATGCACTTTTTGGGAAGTAAATATTAAAAGAAGTGGTGCAAATTAAAATTCACTCCTTGAAGTTTCCAAATAATTATTTTTGGGCATCCAAATATTGTAAATCAACTCATGCCACCCACTACTTATTACTAATAATGAGGCCTCTACAATAGAGAAAAAAGAAACAAACTCGAAAGACTTTAATCATTTATGGAAAAGATATGCAGCAATGGTGCAGACTTCCAAATTAGTTAGACCGCTGGAACCATGTGAATCAGGACATCGAGTGCTTTGCTCATGGTCGTAAATCGGCAGGCATAAGTCGTGTGGCCCCACATGATAGACAAATATGTCACACGATTGTACTTCCCAATTTTGTACTTTGCTCGACCAGTAGTTGTCCATTTTTGTTATCCCCTTTTTGATATTTCATTTTTAAATATAGAGGATTATTCTTTGTGGAAATATGCCCTAGAGGCAATAATAAAGTTGTTATTATCATATTTCCTTATTCATGATAAAGGTTTATTATTCATGCTATAATTGTATTGATCGGAAACTTAAATACATGTGTGGATACATAAACAAATATCGTGTCCCTACTGAGCCTCTACTAGACTAGCTCGTTGATCAAAGATAGTCAAGGTTTCCTAACCATGGACATGTGTTGTCACTTGATAACGGGATCACGTCATTAGGAGAATGATGTGATGGACAAGACCCATCCGTTAGCTTAGCATATGATCGTTTAGTTTATTGCTACTACTTTCTTAATGTCAAATACATATTCCTTCGACCATGAGACCATGCAACTCCCAGATATCGGAGGAATGCCTTGTGTGCTATCAAAGGTCACAACATAACTGGGTGATCGTAAATATGCTCTAAAGGTATCTCCAAAGGTGTGTGTTGAGTTGGCATGGATCGAGATTGGGATTTGTCACTCGTGTATCGGAGAGGTATCTCTGGGCCCTCTCGGTAATACATCATCACAAGAAGCTTGCAAGCAAAGTGACTAAGGAGTTAATTATGGGATGATGTATTACGGAACGAGTAAGGAGACTTGCCGGAGATTGAACTAGGTATGGAGATACCGACGATTGAATCTCAGGCAAGTAACATACCGACGGACAAAGGGAACTATGTATGTTGTCATAAAGGTTTGACCGATAAAGATCTTCATAGAATATGTAGGAACCAATATGGGCATCCAGGTCCCGCTATTGGTTATTGACTGAAGAAGCATCTCGGTCATGTCTACATCATTCTCGAACTCGTAGGGTCCGCACGCTTAACATTCGTTGATGATATAGTATTATATGAGTTATGTATGTTGGTGACCGAATGTTGTTCGGAGTCCCGGATGAGATCACGGACATGACGAGGAGCTCCGGAATGGTCCGAAGGTAAAGATTGATATATGGGATAATAGTGCTTGGTCTGCGGAAGGGTTCCGGAATTCACCGGAAGGGGTTTCAGATGTTTTCCGAAATGTTCTGGTGCGAGAACACTTTATTTGGGCCAAGGGGTAAAGCCCACGGGGCTTTAGGAAGGTGCAAAAGGAAGTTTTGCTGAGGCCAGGGACCCAGGTGTCTGGTGATAACCCACAAGTATAGGGGATCACAACAGTTTTTGAGGGTAGAGTATTCAACCCAAATTTATTGATTCGACACAAGGGGAGCCAAAGAATATTCTCAAGTATTAGCAACTGCGTTGTAAATTCAACCACACTTGAAAGACTTAATATCTGCAACAAAATATTTAGTAGCAAAGTAGTATGGAAGTAACGGTAACGGTGGCAAAAGTAACAGTAGCAGTTTTGTAGCAATCGTAACAGTGGCAACGGAAAAGTAACTTAGCAAAGATCAATATCAAACGACCTCATAGGCAATGGATCAATCATGGATATTATGCCGGATGGCATTCATCATGCAACAGTTATAACATAGGGTGACACAGAACTAGCTCCAATTCATCAATATAATGTAGGCATGTATTCCAAATATAGTCATACGTGCTTATGGAAAAGAACTTGCATGACATATTTTGTCCTACCCTCCCGTGGCAGCGGGGTCCTATTGGAAACTAAGGGATATTAAGGCCTCCTTTTAATAGAGTACCGGACAAAAGCATTAGCACTTAGTGAATACATGAACTCCTCAAACTACGGTCATCACCGGGAAGCGTCCCGACTATTGTCACTCCGGGGATGCCGAATCATAACATGTAGTAGGTGACTATTGACTTGCAAGATAGGATCAAGAACACAAATATATTCATGAAAACATAATCGGTTCATATCTGAAATCATGGCACTTGATACGTCTCCAACGTATCTATAATTTTTGATTGTTCCATGCTATATTAGATTCTGTTTTGGACATTATTGGGCTTTATTATACACTTTTATATTATTTTTAGGACTAACCTATTAACCGGAGGCCCAGCCCAAAATTGTTGTTTTTTGCCTATTTCAGAGTTTCGCAGAAAAAGAATATCAAACGGAGTCCAAACGGAATGAAACCTTCGGGAACGTGATTTTCGGAACGAACGTGATCCAGAGGACTTGCACCCTATGTCAAGACATCAACTAGGAGGGAATGAGGTAGGGGGTGCGCCTACCCCCCCTGGGCGCGCCCTCCACCCTCGTGGGCCCCCTGTTGCTCCACCGACGTACTCCTTCCTCCTATATATACCTACGTATCCAGAAACTACCAGATACGGAGCCAAAAACCTAATTCCACCACTGCAACCTTCTATACCCGTGAGATCCCATCTTGGGGCCTGTTCCGGAGCTCCGCCTGAGGGGGCATCGATCACGGAGGGCTTCTACATCAACACCATAGCCTCTCCGATGATGTGTGAGTAGTTTACCTCAGACCTTCGGGTCCATAGTTATTAGCTAGATGGCTTCTTCTCTCTTTTTGGATCTCAATACAATGTTCTCCCCCTCTCTCGTGGAGATCTATTCGATGTAATATTCTTTTGCGGTGTGTTTGTTGAGACCGATGAATTGTGGGTTTATGATCAAGTTTATCTATGAACAATATTTGAATCTTCTGAATTCTTTTATGTATGATTGGTTATCTTTGCAAGTCTCTTCGAATTATCACTTTGGTTTGGCCTACTAGATTGATCTTTCTTGCAATGTGAGAAGTGCTTAGCTTTGGGTTCAATCTTGCGGTGTCCTTTCCCAGTGACAGTAGGGGCAGCAAGGCACGTATTGTATTGTTGCCATCGAGGATAACAAGATGGGGTTTATATCATATTGCATGAGTTTATCCCTCTACATCATGTCGTCTTGCTTAAAGCGTTACTCTGTTCTTATGAACTTAATACTCTAGATGCATGCTGGATAGCGGTCGATGTGTGGAGTAATCGTAGTAGATGCAGGCAGGAGTCGGTCTACTTGTCTCGGACGTCATGCCTATGTACATGATCATACCTAGATATTCTCATAACTATGCTCAATTCTGTCAATTGCTCAACAGTAATTTGTTCACCCACCGTAGTACTTATGCTCTTGAGAGAAGCCACTAGTGAAACCTATGGCCCCCGGGTCTATTTTCCATCATATTAATCTTCCAACACTTAGCTATTTTTATTGCCTTTTATTTTACTTTGCATCTTTATCATAAAAAATACCAAAAATATTATCTTATCATATCTATCAGATCTCACTCTCGTAAGTGATCGTGTAGGGATTGACAACCCCTTATCGCGTTGGTTGCGAGGATTTATTTGTTTATGTAGGTGCGAGGGACTCGTGCATGGCCTCCTACTGGATTGATACCTTGGTTCTCAAAAACTGAGGGAAATACTTACGCTACTTTGCTGCATCACCCTTTCCTCTTCAATGGAAAACCAACGCAGTGCTCAAGAGGTAGCAAGAAGGATTTCTGGCACCGTTGCCGGGGAGTCTACGCAAAAGTCAACACACCAAGTACCCATCACAAACACTTATCTCCCGCATTACATTATTTGCCAATTGCCTCTCGTTTTCCTCTCCCCCACTTCACCCTTGCTGTTTTATTCGCCCTCTCTTTTTCGTTCGCTTCTTTTTCACTTGCTTCTTGTTTGCTCGCGTGTTGGATTGCTTGCTTGTCACGATGGCTCAAGATAATACCAAATTATGTGACTTTACCAATACCAACAATAATGATTTCCTTAGCACTCCGATTGCTCCTCTTACCGATACTGAATTTTGTGAAATCAATGCTGCTTTGTTGAATCTTGTCATGAAAGATCAATTCGCCGGCCTTCCTAGTGAAGATGCCGCTACCCATCTAAATAGCTTCGCTGATTTGTGTGATATGCAAAAGAAGAAAGATGTGGACAATGATATTGTTAAATTGAAGCTATTTCCTTTTTCGCTTAGAGATCGTGCTAAAGCTTGGTTTTCGTCTTTGCCTAAAAATAGTATTGATTCTTGGAATAAGTGCAAAGATGCTTTTATCTCTAAATATTTTCCTCCCGCTAAGATCATCTCTCTTAGAAACGATATTATGAATTTTAAGCAAATTGATCATGAACATGTTGCACAAGCTTGGTAGAGGATGAAATTAATGATACGTAATTGCCCTACGCATGGTTTGAATTTGGGATGATTATACGAAATTTTTATGCCGGATTGAATTTTGCTTCTAGATTGAATTTTGCTTCTAGAAATCTTTTAGATTCGGCCGCGGGGGGCACTTTTATGGAAATCACTTTAGGAGAAGCTACTAAACTCCTAGATAATATTATGGTTAATTATTCTCAATGGCACACTGAAAGATCTACTAATAAAAAAGTGCATGCGATAGAAGAAATTAATGTTTTGAGTGGAAAGATGGATGAACTTATGAAATTATTTGTCACTAAGAGTGTTTCTTCTGATTCTAATGATATGCCTTTGTCTACTTTGATTGAGAATAATAATGAATCTATGGATGTGAATTTTGTTGGTAGGAATAATTTTGGTAACAACGCGTATAGAGGAAACTTTAATCCTAGGCCTTATCCTAGTAATTCCTCTAATAATTATGGTAATTCCTACAACAATTCTTATGGAAACTTTAATAACATGCCTTCTGAATTTGAGACTAGTGTTAAGGAATTTATGAATTCGCAAAAGAATTTCAATGCTTTGCTTGAAGAAAAATTCCTTAAAGTTGATGAATTGGCTAGGAACGTTGATAGAATTTCTCTTGATGTTGATTCTTAAAAACTTAGATCTATTCCTCCTAAGCATCATATCAATGAGTCTCTCAAAGCCATGAGAATTTCCATTGATGAGTGCAAAGAAAGAACCGCTAGGATGCGTGCCAAGAAAGATTGCTTTGTGAAAGCGTGTTCTTCAAATTTCTATAAAAATAAAGATGAAGATATAAAAGTTATTGATGTGTCCCCTATTAAAGCTTTTTTTTGCAATATGAATCTTGATAATGATGGGACTGAATATGATCCACCTTTACCTAGAAGAAGTTCCAGAAATTCGGAGTTTTTAGATCATGATGCTAAAATTGATAAAAGTGGGATTAATTGAAGAGATCAAAACATTAGATATTAATGAGCCCACTATTTTGGATTTCAAGGAATTTAATTATGATAATTGCTCTTTGATAGATTGTATTTCCTTGTTGCAATCTGTGCTAAATTCTCCTCATGCTTATAGTCAAAACAAAGCCTTTACCAAACATATCGTTGATGCTTTGATGTAATCTTATGAAGAAAAACTGGAGTTGGAAGTTTCTATCCCTAGAAAACTTTATGATGAATGGGAACCTACTATTAAAATTAAGATTAAAGATCATGAATGCTATGCTTTCTGTGATTTGGGTGCTAGTGTTTCCACGATTCCAAAGACTTCGTGCGATTTGCTAGGTTTCCGTGATTTTGATGATTGCTCTCTAAACTTGCACCTTGCGGATTCCACCATTAAGAAACCTATGGGAAGAATTAATGATGTTCTTATTGTTGCAAATAGGAACTATGTGCCCGTAGATTTTATTGTTCTTGATATCGATTGCAATCCTTCATGTTCTATTATTCTTGGTAGACCTTTTCTTAGAACGATTGGTGCAATTATTGATATGAAGGAAGGGAATATTAGATTCCAATTTCCATTAAAGAAAGGCATGGAACACTTCCCTAGAAAGAAAATAAAATTACCATATGAATCTATCATGAGAGCCACTTATGGATTGCCTACCAAAGATGGCAATACCTAGATCTATCCTTACTATTATGCCTAGCTAGGGGCGTTAAACGATAGCGCTTGTTGGGAGACAACCCAATTTTATTTTTAGTTTTTTTGCTTTTTGCTTCTGTTTAGGAATAAATCTTTGATCTAGCCTCTGGTTAGATGTGTTTTTATGTTTTAATTAGTGTTTGTGCCAAGTTAAACCTATAGGATCTTCTTGGATGATAGTTATTTGATCTAGCAGAAAATTCCAGAAACTTTCTGTTCACGAAAATAATTGTTAAAAATCACCAGAACGTGATAAAATATTGATTCCAATTGCTGCTGATCAATAAACAAATTTTATAGGTCGTCCTATTTTGGCCGAATTTTTGGAGTTCCAGAAGTTTGCGTTAGTTACAAATTACTACAGACTGTTCTGTTTTTGACAGATTCTGTTTTTCGTGTGTTGTTTGCTTATTTTGATGAATCTATGGCTAGTAAAATAATTTATAAACCATAGAGAAGTTGGAATACAGTAGGTTTAACACCAATATAAATAAAGAATGAGTTCGTTACAGTACCTTGAAGTGGTCTTTTGTTTTCTTTCGCTAACGGAGCTCACGAGATTTTCTGTTAAGTTTTGTGTTGTGAAGTTTTCAAGTTTTGGGTGAAAGATTTGATGGATTATGGAACAAGGAGTGGCAAGAGCCTAAGCTTGGGGATGCCCATGGCACCCCAAGATAATCTAAGGATACCCAAAAGCCAAAGCTTGGGGATGCCCCGGAAGGCATCCCCTCTTTCGTCTACTTCCATCGGT
The DNA here is from genome assembly GCF_018294505.1 of Triticum aestivum. Taxonomy (NCBI): domain Eukaryota; kingdom Viridiplantae; phylum Streptophyta; class Magnoliopsida; order Poales; family Poaceae; genus Triticum; species Triticum aestivum. Next base: position 322,957,805 of record NC_057799.1, read on the forward strand.
AACTTTACTTGGAGCTATATTTTTATTCACCACATGATATGTGTTTTGCTTGGAGCGTTTTGTATGATTTGAGTCTTTGCTTTTTATTTTACCACAATCATCTTTGCTGTACACACCTTTTTAGAGAGATATACATGATTCGGAAATTATTAGAATACTCTATGTGCTTCACTTATATCTTTTGAGTTATATAGTTTTTGCTCTAGTGCTTCACTTATATCTTTTAGAGCATGGTGGTGGATTTGTTTTATAGAAACTATTGTTCTCTCATGCTTCACTTAGACTATTTTGAGAGTCCTACAAAACAGCATGGTAGTTTGCTTTAACAATAATAGGCATACAAGATTAGTAAAAGAAAAATTCTTATGAGTGTGTTGAATACTATGAGAAGTTTGATGCTTGATAATTGTTTTGAGATATTAAGATGGTGATATTAGAGTCATGCTAGTTGAGTAGTTTTGAATTTGAGAAATACTTGTGTTAAAGTTTGTGATTCCCGTAGCATGCACGTATGGTGAACCGTTATGTGATGAAGTCGGAGCATGATTTATTTATTGATTGTCTTCCTTATGAGTGGCGGTCGGGGACGAGCGATGGTCTTTTCCTACCAATCTATCCCCCTAGGAGCATGTGCGTAATACTTTGCTTTGATAACTTGTAGATTTTTGCAATAAGTATATGAGTTCTTTATGACTAATGTTGAGTCCATGGATTATACGCACTTTTCCTCCTTCCACCATTGCTAGCCTCTCTAATACCGCGCACGTTTCGCCGGTATCATACACCCACCATATACCTTCCTCAAAACAGCCACCATACCTACCTATTATGGCATTTCCATAGCCATTCCGAGATATATTGCCATGCAACTTACCACCGTTCCGTTTACTATGACACGCTCCATCATTGTCATATTGCTTCGCATGATCATGAAGTTGACATTGTATTTGTGGCAAAGCCACCGTTCGTAATTATTTCATACATGTCACTCTTGATTCATTGCATATCCTGGTACACCGCCGGAGGCATTCACATAGAGTCATATTTTGTTCTAAGTATTGAGTTGTAATTGTTGAGTTGTAAGTAAATAAAAGTGTGATGATCATCATTTTCTAGAGCATTGTCCCAAGTGAGGAAAGGATGATGGAGACTACGATTCCCCCACAAGTCGGGATGAGACTCCGGACGAAAAAAAGAGGCCATAAAAAAAGGCCCAAATAAAAAAATGAGAGAAAAAGAGAGAAGGGACAATGTTACTATCCTTTTACCACACTTGTGCTTCAAAGTAGCACCATTATCTTCATGATAGAGAGTCTCCTATGATATCACTTTCATATACTAGTGGGAATTTTTCATTATAAAACTTGGCTTGTATATTCCAATGATGGGCTTCCTCAAAATGCCCTAGGTCTTCGTGAGCAAGCGAGTTGGATGCACCCCCACTTAGTTTCTTTTGTTGAGCTTTCATATACTTATAGCTCTAGTGCATCCGTTGCATGGCAATCCCAACTCACTCACATTAATATCTATTGATGGGCATCTCCATAGCCCGTTGATACGCCTAGTTGATGTGAGACTATCTTCTCCTTTTTTGTCTTCTCCACAACCACCATTCTATTCCACATATAGTGTTATGTCCATGGCTCACGCTCATGTATTGCGTGAAGATTGAAAAAGTTTGAGAACGTCAAAAGTATGAAACAATTGCTTGGCTTGTCATCGGGGTTGTGCATGATTTAAATATTTTGTGTGGTGAAGATAGAGCATAGCCAGACTATATGATTTTCTAGGGATAACTTTCTTTGGCCATGTTATTTAGAGAAGACATAATTGCTTAGTTAGTATGCTTGAAGTATTATTATTTTTATGTCAATATTAAACTTTTGTCTTGAATCTTTCGGATCTGAATATTCATACCACAATTAAGAAGAATTACATTGAAATTATGCCAAGCAGCATTCCACATCAAAAAATCTGTTTTTATCATTTACCTACTCGAGGACGAGCAGGAATTAAGCTTGGGGATGCTTGATACGTCTCCAACGTATCTATAATTTTTTATTGTTCCATGCTATATTATATTCTGTTTTGGACATTATTGGGCTTTATTATACACTTTTATATTATTTTTGGGACTAACCTATTAACCGAAGGCCCAGCACAGAATTGTTGTTTTTTGCCTATTTCAGAGTTTCGCAGAAAAAGAATATCAAACGGAGTCCAAACGGAATGAAACCTTCGGGAACGTGATTTTCGGAACGAACGTGATCCAGAGGACTTGGACCCTACGTCAAGACATCAACCAGGAGGGCACGAGGTAAGGGGGCGCGCCTACCCCCCTGGGCGCGCCCTCCACCCTCGTGGGCCCCCTGTTGCTCCACCGACGTACTCCTTCCTCCTATATATACCTACGTATCCCCAAACTACCAGATACGGAGCGAAAAACCTAATTCCACCGCCGCAACCTTCTGTACCCGTGAGATCCCATCTTGGGGCCTGTTCCGGAGCTCCGCCGGAGGGGGCATCGATCACAGAGGGCTTCTACATCAACACCATAGCCTCTCCGATGATGTGTGAGTAGTTTACCTCAGACCTTCGGGTCCATAGTTATTAGCTAGATGGCTTCTTCTCTCTTTTTGGATCTCAATACAATGTTCTCCCCCTCTCTCGTGGAGATCTATTCGATGTAATCTTCTTTCGCGGTGTGTTTGTTGAGACCGATGAATTGTGGGTTTATGATCAAGTTTATCTATGAACAATATTTGAATCTTCTGAATTCTTTTATGTATGATTGGTTATCTTTGCAAGTCTCTTCGAATTATCACTTTGGTTTGTCCTACTAGATTGATCTTTCTTGCAATGGGAGAAGTGCTTAGCTTTGGATTCAATCTTGCGGTGTCCTTTCCCAGTGACAGTAGGGGCAGCAAGGCACGTATTGTATTGTTGCCATCGAGGATAACAAGATGGGGTTTATATCATATTGCATGAGTTTATCCCTCTACATCATGTCGTCTTGCTTAAAGCGATACTCTGTTCTTATGAACTTAATACTCTAGATGCATGCTGGATAGCGGTCGATGTGTGGAGTAATAGTAGTAGATGCAGGCAGGAGTTGGTCTACTTGTCTCGGACGTGATGCCTATATACATGATCATACCTAGATATTCTCATAACTATGCTCAATTCTGTCAATTGCTCAACAGTAATTTGTTCACCCACTGTAATACTTATGCTCTTGAGAGAAGCCACTAGTGAAACCTATGGCCCCCGGGTCTATTTTCCATCATATAATCTTCCAACACTTAGCTATTTTTTATTGCCTTTTATTTTACTTTGCATCTTTATCATAAAAATGCCAAAAATATTATCTTATCTTATCTATCAGATCTCACTCTCGTAAGTGACAATGTAGGGATTGACAACCCCTTACCGCGTTGGTTGCGAGGATTTATTTGTTTGTGTAGGTGCGAGGGACTCGTGCGTGGCCTCCTACTGGATTGATACCTTGGTGCTCAAAAACTGAGGGAAATACTTACGCTACTTTGCTGCATCACCCTTTCCTCGTCAAGGGAAAACCAACGCAGTGCTCAAGAGGTAGCAGCACTCAGGCCCTAGTGACAAGCATTAAGCATAGCAAATCATAGCAACATCAATCTTAGAACATAGTGGATATTAGGGATCAAACCCTAACAAAACTAACTCGATTACATGGTAAATCTCATCCAACCCATCACGGTCCAGCAAGCCTACGATGGGATTACTCACGCACGGTGGTGAGCATCATCAAATTGGTGATGGAGGATGGTTGATGATGACGATGGCGATGGATTCCCCTCTCCGGAGCCCCGAACGGACTCGAGATCTGCCCTCCCGAGGAAGAATGGGGCTTGGCGGCGGCTCCGTATCGTAAAACGTGATGAATCCTTCTCTCTTATTTTTTTCTCCCCGAACGTGAATATATGGAGTTGGGGTTGAGGTCGGTAGAGGTCCAGGGGGCCCACAAGGACGGGTGGCGCGCCCCCCACCCTTGTGGCCAGGGTGTGGGCCCCTTCACTTAATTCTTTCGCCAATATTTTTTATTAATTTCCAAAAATGATCTCCGTGAATTTTCAGGTCATTCCGAGAACTTTTATTTCTGCACAAAAGTAACACCATGGCAATTCTGCTGAAAACAGCGTCAGTCCGGGTTAGTTCCATTCAAATCATGCAAGTTAGAGTCCAAAACAAGGGCAAAAGAGTTTGGAAAAGTAGATACGATGGAGATGTATCATCTGGGGCCAGACACCGAGGACCCTGGCGTCTGGTCCAGGAGTCCGAGAAGGACTCTTGCCTTGTGGGCTAAACCGACTTTGAGGAGGCTCTTTCTCCAAGAAATGACCCCAGGGCTCAACATAGAAATAGAGGGGTAGAGCTAGCACCCGGAACACATCAAGATTCACCAAGCCGTGTGCCAGCAACCCCGCCCCGTCTAGTTTATCACCCGTCTAGTTTCCATTTTGCTTCGCAAAGCCCTACGGAGATTGTTCTTCACCACCACCTTCACCACGCCATCGTGCTGCCGGAACTCATCTACTAGTTCACCCCTCTTGCTGGATCGAGAAGGCGAGGACGTCAACGAGATGAACGTGTGCTGAACGCCGAGGTGCCGTACGTTCGGTACTTGATCGGGACGGATCGTGAAGGTGTACGACTACATCAACCACGTTGATAAATGCTTCCTCTTAGCAATCTTCAAGGGTATGAAGATGCTCTCCCCTCTTGTAGCTATGCATCTCCATGGATAGATCTTGTGTGTGCGTAGATTTTTTTCCATGCAATGTTACCCAACAGTGGTATCAGAGCAAGGTCTATGCTTAGATGATATATATGCACGAGTAGAACACAAAAGAGTTGTCGGCGGTGATGGTCATACTACTTACCACCAATGTCTTATTTTGATTCGGCGGTATTGTGGGATGAAGCGGCCCGGACCAACCTTACGTGTCCACGCACATGAGATCGATTCCACCGATTGACATGCAACTTGTTTTGCATAAAGGTGGCCGGTGGGTGTCTGTTTCTCCTACTTTAGTTAATCGAATTTGACTACGGCCGGTCCTTGAAGAAGGTTAAAACAACAAACTTCATAATCACCATTGTGGTTTTGCGTAGGTAAGAATGGTTCTTGCTAGTTTCCCATAGTAGACATGTAAAACTTGCAACAACAAAGTAGAGGACGTCTAACTTGTTTTTGCAGGGTATGTTGTGATGTGATATGGTCAAGACATGATGTGATATACGTTGTTGTATGAGATGATCATGTTCTGTAATGTCGATAACTGGAAGGATCCTTAGGGTTGTCTCTTAATTATTGTATTAAATGCAAGTGCCATGTAATTGCTTTACTTTATCGCAATGCGTTAGCAATAGTTGTAGAAGCAATAGTTAGCGAGACGACCCCGACGCAATGATGGAGATCCAGGTGTCAAGCTGGTGACGATGGAGATCATGATGATGCTTTTAAGATGGAGATCAAAAGCACAAGATGATGATGGCCATATCATGTCACATATTTTGATTGCATGCGATGTTTATCCTTTATGCATCTTATTTTTCTTAGAACGGCGGTAGCATTATAACATGGTCCCTTCACTAAATTTCAAGATAGAAGTGTTCTCCCCGAGTGTGCACCATTGCCAAAGTTCCTTGTTTCAAAGCACCTTGTGATGATCAGGTGTGATAGACTCTACGTTCATATACAACGGGTGTAAGACAATTTTGCACATGCAGAATACTTGGGTTAAACTTGATGAGCCTATCATGTACAGACATGTCTCGGAACACTGGAGATCGAAAGGTCAAACATGATTCATATAGTAGATATGATCAACTTAGAGATGTTCACCATTGATGACTACCCCATCTCACGTGATGATTGGACATGGGTTAGTTGATATGGATCATGTATCACTTAGATAACTTGAGGGATGTTAATTTAAGTGGGAGTTCATTAGTAATTTGATTAATTGAACTTAATTAATCATGAAGCTAGTCTTAATAGTTTTGCATATCTATGTTGTAGATCAATGGCCCGTGCTACCGTTCCCCTGAATTTTTAATGCGCTCCTAGAGAAAGCTAAGTTGAAAGATGATGGTAGAAACTACACGGATTGGGTCCTTAACTGGGGATTATACTCATTGTTGCACAGAAGAATTATGTCCTTGATGGACCGCTAGGTGATAGACCTGCTGCAGGAGCTACTGCAGATGTTATGAATGTCTAGCAGACTCGATCTGATGACTACTCAATAGTTCAGTGTGCCATGCTTTACGGCTTAGAACCGGGACTTCAAAGACGTTTTGAACGCCATGGAGCATATGAGATGTTCCAGGAGCTGAAGTTGATTTTTCAAGCTAATGCCCGGGTTGAGAAATATGAAGTCTTCAACAGGTTCTATAGTTGTAAGATGGAGGAGAATAGTTCTGTCAGTGAACACATACTCAAAATGTCTGGGTATCATAACGACTTGACTCAGCTGGGAATTGATCTTCCAGTTGAGAGTGTTATTGACCGAGTTCTCCAGTCATTCCCACCAATCTATAAAGGCTTTGTGATGAACTATAATATGCAAGGGATGACGAAAACAATTCCCGAGCTCTTTGCGATGCTGAAATCGGCGGAGGTAGAAATCAAGAACGAGCATCAAGTGTTGATGGTTAACAAGACCATTAGTTTCAAGAAAAAGGGCAAGGGAAAGAAAGGGAACTTCAAGAATAATGGCAAGCAAGTTTATGCTCCCATGAAGAAGCCCAAAGCTAGCCCCAAGTCTGAAACTGTGTGCTTCTACTTCAAAGGAAATGGTCACTGGAAGCGGAACTGCCCCAAATACTTGGCGGATAAGAAGGATGGCAAAGTGAACATAGGTATATTTGATATACATGTTATTGATGTGTACCTTACTAATGCTCATAGTAGCACCTGGGTATTTGATACCGCTTCCGTTGTTCATATATGTAACTCGAAACAGAAGCTGCGGAATAAACGAAGATTGGCTAAGGACGAGGTGATGATGCGCGGGAACGGTTCCAATGTCGATGTGGTCGTCATCGGCATGCTACTTCTACATCTACCTTCGGGATTAGTTTTAGACCTGAATAATTGTTATTTTGTGCCAGCGTTGAGCATGAACATTATATCTGGATCTTGTTTATTGCTAGACGGTTATTCATTTAAGTCAGAGAATAATGGTTGTTTTATTTATATGAGTAATATCTTTTATGGTCATGCACCTTTGATGAATGGTCTATTCTTGTTAAATCTCGATCGTAGTGATACACTTATTCGTAATATTGATGCCAAAATATGCAAAGTTGATAATGATAGTGCAACATACTTGTGGCACCGCCATTTAGGTCATATTGGTGTAAAGCGCATGAAGAAACTCCATGCGGATGGACATTTGGAATCACTTGATTATGAATCATTTGATACTTGCAAACCATGCCTCATGGGCAAGATGACTAAAACTCCGTTCTCCGGAACAATGGAGTGAGCTAATGACTTATCAGAAATTATACATACCGATGTATACGGTCCGATGAGTGTTGAGGCACGCGGTGGGTATCGTTATTTGATGATCTTCACAGATGATTTGACTAGGTATGGTTATATCTACTTGATGAAACACAAGTGTGAAACATTTGAAAAGTTCAAAGAATTTCAAAGTGAAGTGGAGAATCATCGTAACAAGAAAATAAAGTTTCTACGATCTTATCGCAGAGGTGAATATTTGAGTTACAAGTTTGGCCTTCATTTAAAACAATGTGGAATTGTTTCACAACTCACGCCACCTAGAACACAACAGCATAATAGTGTGTCCAAACATCCTAACCGTACTTTATTAGATATGGTGCATTCTATGATGTCTCTTACCGATTTGCCTTTATCATTTTGGTGTTATGCATTAGGGACAGCCGCATTCACGTTAAATAGGGCACCATCTAAATCTGTTGAGATGACACCGTATGAACTATGGTTTGGCAAGAAACCTAACCTGTCGTTTCTTAAAGTTTGGGGATGCAACACTTATGTCAAAAGGCTTCAGCCTAATAAGCTTGAACCCAAATTGGAGAAGTGTGCCTTCATAGGATACCCTAAGGAAACAATTGGGTACACCTTCAACCACAGATCCGAAGGCAAAATCTTTGTTGCCAATAATGGGTCCTTTCTAGAGAAGGAGTTTCTCTCGAAAGAAGTGAGTGGGAGGAAAGTAGAACTTGATGAGGTAATTGTACCTTCTCTCGAATTGGAAAGTAGCACATCAGAGAAAACCGTTCCCGTGATGCCTACACCAACTAGAGAGGAAGCTAATGATGATGTTCATGAAACTTCAGATCAAGTTACTACTGATCCTCGTAGGTAAACCAGAACACATTCCGCACCAGAGTGGTACGGTAATCCTGTCCTGGAAGTCATGTTATTAGACCACGGCAAACCTATGAACTATGAAGAAGCTATGATGAGCCCAGATTCCAATAAATGCCTTGAGGCCATGAAATCTTGAGATAGGATCCATGTATGAGAACAAAGTATGGACTTTGGTGGACTTGCCCGATGATCGGCAAGCCATTGAGAATAAATGGATCTTCAAGACGAAGACGGACGCTGATGGTAATGTCACTGTCTACAAAGCTCGACTTGTCGCAAAGGTTTTCGACAAGTTCAAGGGGTTGACTATGATGAGACTTTCTCTCCCGTAGCGATGCTTAAGTCTGTCTGAATCATGTTAGCACTTGCCGCATTTTATGATTTTGAAATCTGGCAAATAGGCGTCAAAACTGCATTCCTTAATGGATTTCTAAAGGAAGAGCTGTATGTGATGCAACCAGAAGGTTTTCTTGATCCTAAAGGTGCTAAAAAATTGTGCAAGCTCCAACGATCCATCTATGGACTGGTGCAACCATCTCGGAGTTGGAATATACGCTTTGATGATGTGATCAAAGCATATGGTTTTATATAGACTTATGTTGAAGCCTGTATTTACAAGAAAGTGAGTGGGAGCTCTGTAGCATTTCTGATATTATATGTGGATGACATATTGCTGATTAGAAATGATACAAAAAAATTGGATAGCATAAAAGGATACTTGAATAAGAATTTTTCAATGAAAGACCTCGGTGAAGCTGCTTATATATTGGGCATCAAGATCTATAGGGATAGATCAAGACGCTTAATAGGACTTTCACAAAGCACATACCTTGAAAAAGTTCTGAAGAAGTTCAAAATGGACCAGCCTAAGAAAGGGTTCTTGCCTGTGTTGAAAGGTGTGAAATTGAGTCAGACTCAAAGTCCGACCACGGCAGAAGATAGAGAGAAAATGAAAGTCATTCCCTATGCCTCAGCCATAGGTTCTATTATGTATGCCATGTTGTGTACCAGACCTGATGTGTGTCTTGCCATAAGTTTGGCAGGGAGGTACCAAAGTAATCCAGGAGTGGATCACTGGACAGTGGTCAAGAACATCCTGAAGTATCTAAAAACGACCAAGGATATGTTTCTCGTTTATGGAGGTGGCCAAGAGCTCGTCGTAAAAGGTTACGTCAATGCTAGCTTTGACACTGATCCGGATGACTCCAAGTCACAAACCGGATACGTATTTATATTGAATGGTGGAGCTGTCAATTGGTGCAGTTCCAAGCAGAGCGTCGTGGCGGGATCTACGTGTGAAGCGGAGTACATAGCTGCCTCGTAAGCAGCGCATGAAGGAGTCTGGATGAAGGAGTTCATATCCGATCTGGGTGTAATACCCGGTGCATCGGGTCCAATGAAAATCTTTTGTGACAACATTGGAGCAATTGCCTTAGCGAAAGAATCCAGGTTTCACAAGAGAACCAAACACATTAAGAGACGCTTCAACTCCATTCATGAAAAGGTCAAGGATGGAGACATAGAAATTTGCAAAATACATATGGATCTGAATATAGCAGACCCGTTGACTAAACCTCTTCGCGGGCAAAACATGATCAGCACCAAGACTCCATGGGTGTTAGATTAATTACTATGTAATCTCGATTATTGACTCTAGTGTAAGTGGGAGACTGATGGAAATATGCCCTAGAGGCAATAATAGAGTTGTTATTATCATATTTCCTTGTTCATGAGGTTTATTATTCATGCTAGAATTGTATTGATCGGAAACTTAAATACATGTGTGGATACATAAACAAATACCGTGTCCCTACTAAGCCTCTACTATAGTAGCTCGTTGATCAAAGATGGTTAAGGTTTCCTATGAAGGAAATATGCCCTGGAGGCAATAATAAAGTTGTTATTTATATTTCCTTATTCATGATAAAGGTTTATTATTCATGCTAGAATTATATTGATCGGCAACCTTAATACATGTATGAATACATAAACAAACACCGTGTCCCTAGTGAGCGTCTACTAGACTAGCTCGTTGATCAAAGATGGTTAAGGCTTCCTAACCATGGATATGTGTTGTCATTTGATAACGGGATCACATCATTAGGCGAATGATGTGATGGACAAGACCATCCATTAGCTTAGCATAATGATCGTTCAGCTTTATTGCTATACCTTTCTTCATGTCAAATACAAATTCCTTCGACTATGAGATTATGCAACTCCTGGGTATCGTAGGAATGCCTTGTGTGCTATCAAACGTCACAACGTAACTGGGTGATTATAAAGATTCTCTACAGGTATCTCCAAAAGTGTTTGTTGAGTTGGCATAGATTGAGACTAGGATTTTTCACTCCAAGTATCGGAGAGGTATCTCTAGGCCCTCTTGGTAATACACATCATAAGCTTGCAAGCAAACGACTAAGGAGTTAGTCAAGAGGTGATGTATTACAGTAAAGAGACTTGCCGGTAACGAGATTGAACTAGGTATAAAGATACCACCGATCGAATCCCAGGCAAGTAACATATCGACGGACAAAGGGAATTACGTATGTTATCATAACGGTTTGACTGATAAAGATCTTCGTAGAATATGTAGGAGCCAATATGGGCATCCAGGTACCGCTATTGGTTATTGACCGGAGAGGTGTCTCGGTCATGTCTACATAGTTCTCGAACCCGTAGGGTCCGCACACTTAACGTTCGATGACGATATAGTATTATATGAGTTATGTGATTTGGTGACGGAGTGTTGTTCGGAGTCCCGGATAAGATCACGGAGATGACGAGGAGTCTCGAAATGGTCAGGAGGTAAAGAATGATGTATAGGACGATGGTATTCATGTTGGGGAACATAGCATGCAATTTCAAAAAAAATCCTATGCTCACGCAAGATTTATCTAGGAGATGCGTAGCAACGAGAGGGGGAGAGTGTGTCCACGTACCCTCATAGACCGAAAGCGGAAGCGTTAGCTTAACGTGGTTGATGTAGTCGAACGTCTTCTCGATTCAACCGATCAAGCACCGAATATACGGCACCTCCGAGTTCTGCACATGTTCAGCTCAATGACGTCCCTCGAACTCTTGATCCAGCATAGTGTCGAGGGAGAGTTCCGTCAGCACGATGGCATGATGACGGTGATGGTGAAGTGATCCACGCAGGGCTTTGCCTAAGCACTACGTGAATATGACCGGAGGTGTAAACTGTGGAGGGGGGCGCCGCACACGGCTTGGAACAATTGATGTGTGTTCTAGGCGCCCCCCCCCCCCACGTATATAAAGGAGGGAGGGGGAGGAGGCCGGCCCTAGGCGCGCCCCAAGTAGGAGGAGTCCTACTTGGGCTCCTAGTAGGATTCGCCCCCCTCCTTTTACCGGAGGGGGGAAAGGGGGAAGGAGAGAGAGGGAGAAGGAAAGGGGGCGTCGCCCCCTCCCCTAGTACAATTCGGACTCCTCCCTTGTGGGGGGCGCGCCACCCCTTTGTGGGCTGGTGTGCCTCCCTCATATGGCCCATATGGCCCATATCTTCCCCCGGGGGGTTCCGGTAACCCCCCCCCCAGTACTTCGATATGTACCCGATACAATCCGAAACACTTCTGGTATCCGAATACTATCATCCAATATATCAATATTTACCTCTCAACCATTTCGAGACTCCTCGTCATGTCCGTGATCTCATCCGGGACTCCGAACAACATTCGGTCACCAAATCACATAACTCATATAATACAAATCGTCATCGAACGTTAAGCGTGCGGACCCTACGGGTTCGAGAACTATGTAGACATGACCGAGACACCTCTCTGGTCAATAACCAATAGCAGAACCTCGATGCTCATATTGGTTCCTACATATTCTACGAAGATCTCTATCGTTCAAACCATAATGACAACATACGTCATTCCCTTTGTCATCGGTATGTTAGTTGCCCGAGATTCGATCGTCGGTATCTTCATACCTAGTTCAATCTTGTTACCAGCAAGTCTCTTGTTCGATAATACATCATTGATACGTCTCCAACGTATCTATAATTTATGAAGTATTCATGCCATTATATTATCTGTTTTGGATGTTTATGGGCTTTACTAAACACTTTTATATTATTTTTGGGACTAACCTATTAACCCAGAGCCCAGTGCCAGTTTCTGTTTTTCCCTTGTTTCAGTGTTTCGCAGAAAAGGAATATCAAACGGAGTCCAAACGGAATGAAACCTTCGGGAGCGTGATTTTTGGAACGAATGTGATCCATGAGACTAGGAGTTGAAGTCTGGGAAGCTTCAAGGTGGCCACGAGGCAGGGAGGCGCGCCTGCCCCCCTGGGCGCGTCCCCCACCCTCGTGGGCCCCTCGTGGCTCCCCTTACCGACTTTTTTCACCTATATATCCATATACCCTAAAAACATCGGGGAACAGAATAGATCGGGAGTTCCGCCACCGCAAGCCTCTGTAGCCACCAAAAGCCAATCGGGACCCTGTTCCGGCACCCTGCCGGAGGGGGGGATCCCTCACCGGTGGCCATCTTCATCATCCCGGCGCTCTCCATGACGAGGAGGGAGTAGTTCACCCTCGGGGCTGAGGGTATGTACCAGTAGCTATGTGTTTGATCTCTCTCTCTCGTGTTCTTGAGATGATACGATCTTGATGTATCACGAGCTTTGCTATTATAGTTGGATCTTATAATGTTTCTCCCCCTCTACTCTCTTGTAATGGATTGAGTTTTCCCTTCGAAGTTATCTTATCGGATTGAGTCTTTAAGGATTTGAGAACACTTGATGTATGTCTTGCCATGCTTATCTGTGGTGACAATGGGATATCACGTGATCCACTTGATGTATGTTTTGGTGATCAACTTGCGGGTTCCGCCCATGAACCTATGCATAGGGGTTGGCACACGTTTTCGTCTTGACTCTTCGGTAGAAACTTTGGGGCACTCTTTGAAGTACTTTTGTGTTGGTTGAATAGATGAATCTGAGATTGTGTGATGCATATCGTATAATCATACCCACGGATACTTGAGGTGACATTGGAGTATCTAGGTGACATTAGGGTTTTGGTTGATTTATGTCTTAAGGTGTTATTCTTGTACGAACTCTATGATAGATTGACCGGAAAGAATAGCTTCGTGTTATTTTACTACGAACTCTTGAATAGATCGATCCGAAAGAGTAACTTTGAGGTGGTTTCGTACCCTACCATAATCTCTTCGTTTGTTCTCCGCTATTAGTGACTTTGGAGTGACTCTTTGTTGCATGTTGAGGGATAGTTATATGATCCAATTATGTTATTATTGTTGAGGGAACTTGCACTAGTGAAAGTATGAACCCTAGGCCTTGTTTCAACACATTGAAATACCGTCTGTGCTCACTTTTACCATTAGTTACCTTGCTGTTTTTATATTTTCAGATTACAAAAACCTATATCTACCATCCATGTTGCACTTGTATCACCATCTCTTCGCCGAACTAGTGCACCTATACAATTTACCTTTGTATTGGGTGTGTTGGGGACACAAGAGACTCTTTGTTATTTGGTTGCGGGGTTGTTTGAGAGAGACCATCTTCATCCTACGCCTCCCACGGATTGATAAACCTTAGGTCATCCACTTGAGGGAAATTTGCTACTGTCCTACAAACCTCTGCACTTGGAGGCCCAACAACGTCTACAAGAAGAAGGTTGTGTAGTAGACATCAATCATCCCGCAACTAACTCATTAGTCACATTGCTTGCAATTCTTATCATGATGTGCATTACCGAGAGGGCCCAGAGATACCTCTCTGATACTCGGAGTGACAAATCCTAATCTCGATCTATGCCAACCCAACAAACACCTTCGGAGATACCTATAGAGCATCTTTATAATCACCCAGTTACGTTGTGACGTTTGATAGCACACAAGGTATTCCTCCCGTAGCCAGGAGTTGCATAATCTCATAGTCAAAGGAATATGTATAAGTCATGAAGAAAGCAATAGCAATAAAACTTAACGATCATTATGTTAAGCTAACGGATGGGTCTTGTCCATCACATCATTCTCTAATGATGTGATCCTGTTCATCAAATGACAACTCATGTCTATGGTTAGGAAACTTAACCAGCTTTGAATAATGAGCTTGTCTAGTAGAGGCTTACTAGGGACACTGTGTTTTGTCTATGTATCCACGCATGTATCAAGTTTTTGGTTAATACAATTCTAGTATGAATAATAAACATTTATCATGATATAAGGAAATATAATAACAACTTTATTATTGCCACTAGGGCATATTTCCTTCAATTCGGACACCGGAAGGGGTTCCGGGCACCCGAGCAAAAGATATGGGCCTTATGGGCCAAGAGGGGAAACGCACCAGCCACAAGGGGCTGGTGCGCCGCCCATATGGGCCGGCCTAAGGAGGAGAAGGAAAGGTGAGAAGGGAAAGGAAAGTGTGGATTAGGATTCACACTTCCTTCCCTCTCCCCCCCCCCTCTTTCCTTCCCCCTCGGTTATATATGGCAGGGGGCGCGCCTTGGGAGGGACTCCAAGTAGGATTCCTCCTACTTGGGCGCCTCCTATGGCTGCTCCTCCCTCCCTCCCACCTATATATATGTGGGAGGGGGGCGCCTAGCACACACCAGATCAATTGTTACCCGTGTGCGGCGCCCCCCCTCCACCGTTTACACCCCCGGTCATATTTTCGTAGTGCTCATGCGAAGCCCTGCGGAGATCACTTCACCATTACTGTCACCATGCCGTCGTGATTACAGAACTAATCTACTACATCGACGTCTTGCTGGATCAAGAAGGTGAGGGATGTCGCCGAGCTGAACGTGTGCAGAACGCGGAGGTGTCGTGCGTTCGGTATTGATCGGTTGGAGCACAAAGAAGTTCGACTACATCAACCGCGTTGTGAAACGCTTCCGCTTACAGTCCACGAGGGTACGTAGACACACTCTCCCCCTCGTTTCTACGCATCTCCATGGATAGATCATTGCGTGTGCGTAGAATTGTTTTTGTTTTCCATGCAATGATTCCCAACAGTGGCATCATGAGCCAGGTCTATGAGTAGATGATATGCACGAGTAGAACACAAAGAGTTGTGGGCGGTGATAGTTGATACGTCTCCAACGTATCTATAATTTTTGATTGCTCCATGCTATTATATATTCTTTTTTGGATGTTTAATGGGCTTTATTATACACTTTTATATTATTTTTGGGACTAAGCTATTAACCCAAGGCCCAGTGCAAATTCCTGTTTTTGCCTATTTCTGTGTTTCGCAGAAAAGGAATATCAAACGGAGTCCAAACAGAATGAAACCTTCGGGAGGGTGATTTTTGGAACAAACGTGATCCAGAGGACTTGGAGTGGACGTCAAGAAATCAATGAGGAAGCCACGAGGCAGGGAGGCGCGCCCCCCACCCTCGTGGGCCCCTCGTGGCTCCACCGACCTACTTCTTCCTCCTATATATACCTACGTACCCCGAAACCATCCTACAGCACCAAGAAATCCTATTTCCACCGCCGCAACCTTCTGTACCCATGAGATCCCATCTTGGGGCCTTTTTCGGTGCTTCGCCGGAGGGGGCATCGATCACGGAGGGCTTCTACATCAACACCATAGCCTCTCCAATGATGTGTGAGTAGTTTACCTCAGACCTTCGGGTCCATAGTTATTAGCTAGATGGCTTCTTCTCTCTCTTTGGATCTCAATACAAAGTTCTCCTCGATCTTCTTGGAGATCTATTCGATGTAACTCTTTTTGCGGTGTGTTTGTCGAGATCCGATTAATTGTGGGTTTATGATCAAGATTATCTATGAACAATATTTGAATCTCCTCTGAATTCTTTTATGTATGATTGGTTATCTTTGCAAGTCTCTTTGAATTATCAGTTTGGTTTGGCCTACTAGATTGATCTTTCTTGCAATGGGAGAAGTGCTTAGCTTTGGGTTCAATCATGCGGTGCTCAATCCCAGTGACAGAAGGGGGAACGACACGTATTGTATTGTTGCCATCGAGGATAAAAACATGGGGTTTATATCATATTGCTTGAGTTTATCCCTCTACATCATGTCATCTTGCCTAATGCGTTACTCTGTTCTTATGAACTTAATACTCTAGATGCATGCTGGATAGCGGTCGATGTGTGGAGTAATAGTAGTAGATGCAGGCAGGAGTCGGTATACTTGTTGCGGACGTGATGCCTATATACATGATCATGCCTAGATATTCTCATAACTATGCTCAATTCTATCAATTGCTCGACAGTAATTTGTTCACCCACCGTAATACTTATGCTTCTTGAGAGAAGCCACTAGTGAAACCTATGCCCCCGGGTCTATTTTCCATCATATTAATCTTCTATCAACTTGCTATTTCTATTTCCGTTTACTTTGCAATCTTTACTTTCAATCTTTATCATAAAAATACCAAAAATATTATCTTATCATCTCTATCAGATCTCACTTTTGCAAGTGGCCGTGAAGGGATTAACAATCCCTTTATCGTGTTGGTTGCAAGGTTCTTATTTGTTTGTGTAGGTACGAGGGACTTGCGTGTGGCCTCCTACTGGATTGATACCTTGGTTCTCAAAAACTGAGGGAAATACTTACGCTACTTTGCTGCATCACCCTTTCCTCTTCAAGGGAAAACCAACGCAGTGCTCAAGAGGTAGCAAGAAGGATTTCGGGCGCCATTACCGGGGAGGTGTACACCAAGTCAAGTCAAGATTTGATCTCCCGACAACGAGCCATTTCTGGCGCCGTTGCCGGGGAGTCTACGCACAAGTCAAGACATACCAAGTACCCATCACAAACTATTATTCCTCGCATTACATTATTTGCCATTTGCCTCTCATTTTCCTCTCCCCCACTTCACCCTTGCCGTATTTGCCCTCTCTTTCCGTTCGCTTTTTCTTTCGCTTGCTTCTTGTTTGCTTGTGTGTTGGATTGTTTGTTCGTCACGATGGCTCAAGATAATACTAAATTGTGTGACTTTGCTAATACCAACAACAATGATTTTCTTAGCACTCCGATTGCTCCTCTTACCGATGCTGAACCTTGTGAAATTAATGCTGCTTTGCTGAATCTTGTCATGAAAGATCAATCCGCCAACCTTCCTAGTGAAGATGCCGCTACTCAGCTAAATAGCTTTGTTGATTTGTGCGATATGCAAAAGAAGAAAGATGTGGATAATGATATTGTTAAGTTGAAGCTATTTCCTTTTTCGCTTAGAGATCGTGCTAAAACGTGGTTTTCTTCTTTGCCTAAAAATAGTATTGATTCATGGAATAAGTGCAAAGATGCTTTTATCTCTAAGTATTTTTCCTCCCGTTAAGATCATCTCTCTTAGAAACGATATTATGAATTTTAAGCAACTTGATCATGAACATGTTGCACAATCTTGGGAGAGGATGAAATTAATGATACGTAATTGCCCTACCCATGGTTTGAATCTCTGGATGATTATACAAATTTTTTATGCTGGATTGAATTTTGCTTCTAGAAATCTTTTAGATTCAGCCGCGGGAGGCACTTTTATGGAAATCACTTTAGGAGAAACTACTAAACTCCTAGATAATATTATGGTTAATTATTCTCAATGGCACACTGAAAGATCTACTAGTAAAAAGGTGCATGCAATTGAAGAGATTAATGTTTTGAGTGGAAAGATGGATGGACTTATGAAATTGTTTGCTAATAAGAGTGTTTCTTCTGATCCTAATGATATGCCTTTGTCTACTTTGATTGAGAATAATAATGAATCTATGGATGTGAATTTTGTTGGTAGGAACAATTTTGGTAACAACGCTTATAGAGGAAATTTTAATCCTAGGTCGTACCCTAGTAATTCCTCTAATAATTATGGTAATTCCCACAACAACTCTTATGGAAATTTTAATAAGATGCCCTCTGATTTTGAGACTAGTGTTAAAGAATTTATGGTTTCTCAAAAGAATTTCAATGCTTTGCTTAAAGAAAAATTGCTTAAGGTTGATGAATTGGCTAGGAACGTTGATAGAATTTCTCTTGATGTTGATTCTTTGAAGCTTAGAGCTATTCCACCTAAGCATGATATCAATGAGTCTCTCAAAGCCATGAGAATTTTCATTGATGAGTGCAAAGAAAGAACCGCTAGGATGCGTGCTAAGAAAGATTGCTTTATGAAAGTGTGTTCTTCTAGTTTTCATGATAATGGAGATGAAGATCTAAAAGTGATTGATGTGTCTCCTATTAAATCTTTGTTTTGCAATTTGAATCTTGGTAATGATGGGACAGGAGATGAGTCAACTTTTGCTAAAAGGCGTCCCAATGATTCGGAGTTTTTAGATCTTGATGCAAAAATTTGTAAAAGTGGGATGGAAGAGGTCAAAACTTTACATAGCAATGAACCCACTATCTTGGATTTCAAGGAATTAAATTATGATAATTGTTCTTTAATACATTGTATTTCCTTGTTGCAATCCGTGCTAAATTCCCCGCATGCTTATAGTCAAAACAAGGCTTTTACCAAACATATCGTTGATGCTTTAATGCAATCTTATGAAGAAAAGCTTGAATTGGAAGTTTCTATCCCTAGAAAACTTTATGATGAGTGGGAACCTACTATTAAAATTAAAATTAAAGATCATGAATGCTATGCTTTGTGTGATTTGGGTGCTAGTGTTTCCACGATTCCAAAAACTTTGTGTGATATGTTAGGTTTCCGTGAATTTGATGATTGTTTGCACCTTGCGGATTCCAGCGTTAAGAAACCTATGGGAAGAATTAATGATGTTCTTATTGTTGCAAATAGGAATTATGTGCCCGTAGATTTCATTGTCCTTGATATACATTGCAATCCTTCATGTCCTATTATTCTTGGTAGATCTTTCCTTACAACGATTGGGGCAATTATTGATATGAAAGAAGGGAATATTAGATTCCAATTTCCGTTAAGGAAAGGCATGGAACACTTTCCCAGAAACAAAATTAAATTATCTTATGAATCTATTATGAGAGCTACTTATGGATTGCCTGCCAAGATGGCAATACCTAGATCTATCCTTGCCTTTATGCCTAGCTAGGGGCGTTAAACGATAGCACTTGTTGGGAGGCAACCCAATCTTATTTTAATTCCTTGCTTTTTGTTCCTGTTTAGCAATAAATCTTTGATCTAGCCTCTGGTTAGATTTGTTTTTGTGTTTTAATTAGTGTTTGTGCCAAGTAAAACCTATAGGATCTTCTTGGATTATAGTTATTTGATCTTGCTGAAAAAGTCAGAAACTTTCTGTTCACGAAAACAATTGTTAAAAAACACCAGAAAGTGATAAAATACTGATTCCAATTGCAGTAGATCAATAAACAAATTATCTAGGTCGTCCTATTTTGGTAGATTTTCTGAGTTACAGAAGTTTGCGTTAGATACAGATTACTACAGACTGTTCTGTTTTTGACAGATTCTGTTTTTCGTGTGTTGTTTGCTTATTTTGATGAATCTATGGCTAGTAATGGAGCTCATGAACCATACAGGAGTTGGAATACAGTAGGTTTAACACCAATAAAAATAAAGAATGATTTCATTACAGTACCTTAAAGTGGTGTTTTGTTTTCTTTCGCTAACGGAGCTCATGAGATTTTCTGTTGAGTTTTGTGTTGTGAAGTTTTCAAGTATAAGGTAAAGATTTGATGGATTATGGAACAAGGAGTGGCAAGAGCCTAAGCTTGGGGATTCCCAAGGCACCCCAAGGTAAAATCCAAGGACAACCAAAAATCCTAAGCTTGGGGATGCCCTGTAAGGCATCCCCTCTTTTGTCTTCGTCCATCGGTAACTTTACTTGGAGCTATATTTTTATTCACCACATGATATGTGTTTTGCTTGGAGCGTCTTGTATGATTTGAGTATTTGATTTTTAGTTTACCACAATCATCCTTGCTGTACACACCTTTTGGGAGAGACACACATTAATCGGAATTTATTAGAATACTCTATGTGCTTCACTTATATCTTTTGAGCTAAACAATTTTTGCTCTAGTGCTCTAGTGGTTCTATTTTATAGAAATATTTGATCTGTCATGCTTCACTTATATTATTTTGAGAGTCCTTTAGAACAACATGGTAATTTGCTTTGGTTATAAAATTATTCCTAATATGATAGGCAACCAAGGTTAGTATAATAAAAACTTTCATATAAGTGCGTTGAATACTAAGAGAAGTTTGATACTTGATGATTGTTTTGAGATATGGAGGTAGTGATATTAAAGTTGTGCTAGTTGAGTAGTTGTGAATTTGATAAATACTTATGTTGAAGTTTTCAAGTCCCGTAGCATGCACGTATGGTAAATGTTGTGTAACAAATTTGAAACATGAGGTGTTCTTTGATTGTCATCCTTATGAGTGGCGGTCGGGGACGAGCGATGGTCTTTTCCTACCAATCTATCCCCCTAGGAGCATGCGCGTAGTGCTTGGTTTTTGATGACTTGTAGATTTTTGTAATAAGTATGTGAGTTCTTTATGACTAATGTTGAGTCCATGGATTATACGCACTCTCAACCTTCCACCATTGCTAGCCTCTTCGGTACCGTGCATTGCCCTTTCTCACCTTGAGAGTTGGTGCAAACTTTGCCGGTACATCCAAACCCCGTGATACGATACGCTCTATCACACATAAACCTCCTTATATCTTCCTCAAAATAGCCACCATACCTACCTATTATGGCATTTCCATAGCCATTCCGAGATATATTGCCATGCAACTTTCCATCGTTCCGTTTATTATGACATGCTTCATCATTGTCATATTGCCTTGCATGATCATGTAGTTGACATCGTATTTGTGGCAAAGCCACCATGCATATTACTTCATACATGTCACTCTTGATTCATTGCCCATCCCGGTACACCGCCGGAGGCATTCATGTAGAGTCATATTTTGTTCTAGTATCGAGTTGTAATAATTGAGTTGTAAATAAATAGAAGTGTGATGATCATTATTAATAGAGCATTGTCCCAAATAAAAAAGGCCCAAAAAAGAAAAGAAAAAGATCAATAAAAAGGGACAATGCTACTATCCTCTTTTTCCACACCTGTTCTTCAAAGTAGCACCATGGTCTTTATGATAGAGAGTCTCTAGTTTTGTCACTTTCATATACTAGTGGGAATTTTTCATTATAGAACTTGGCTTGTACTCCCTCCGTTCGGAATTACTTGTCACCACAATGGATGTATCTAGAACTGAAATACGTCTAGATACATCCATTTCAATGACGAGTATTTCCGAACGGAGGGAGTATATTCCAACAATGGGCTTCCACAAATGCCCTAGGTCTTCGTGAGCAAGCAAGTTGGATGCACACCCACTTAGTTTCTTTTGTTGAGCTTTCATACATTTATAGCTCCAGTGCATTCATTGCATGGCAATCCCTACTCCTTGCATTGACATCAATTGATGGGCATCTCCCTAGCCCATTGATTAGCCGCGTCAATGTGAGACTTTCTCCTTTTTTGTCTTCTCCACATAACACCCATCATAATATTCTATTCCACCCATAGTGCTATATCCATGGCTCACGCTCATGTATTGCGTGAAAGTTGAAAAAAGTTTGAGATTACTAAAGTATGAAACAATTGCTTGGCTTGTCATCGGGGCTGTGCAAGATGAGAGCATTCTTGTGTGATGAAAATGAAGCATGGCCAAACTATATGATTTTGTAGGGATGAGCTTTCTTTGGCTATGTTATTTTGAGAAGATATAATTGCTTGGTTAGTATGCTTGAAGCATTATTATTTTTATGTCAATATTAAACTTTTATCTTGAACCTTTCGGATCTGAACATTCATGCCACAATAAAGTAAATTACATTGAAGAATATGCTAGGTAGCATTCCACATCAAAAAATTTGTTTTTATCATTTACCTACTCGAGGACGAGCAGGAATTAAGCTTGGGGATGCTTGATACGTCTCCAACGTATCTATAATTATTTATTGCTCCATGCTATTATATATTCTGTTTGGGATGTTTAATGGGCTTTATTATACACTTTTATACTATTTTTGGGACTAACCTATTAACCCAAGGCCCAGTGCAAATTGCTGTTTTTTTGCCTATTTCAGTGTTTCGCAGAAAAGGAATATCAAACGGAGTCCAAACGGAATGAAACCTTCGGGAGCGTGATTTTTGGAACAAACGTGATCCAGAGGACTTGGAGTGGACGTCAAGAAATCAACGAGGAAGCCACAATGCAGGGAGGCGCGCCTGCCCCCCTGGACACGCCCCCCACCCTTGTGGGCCCCTCGTGGCTCCACCGACCTACTTCTTCCTCCTATATATACCTACGTACCCCGAAACCATCCAGGAGCACCAAGAAACCCTATTTCCACCGCCGCAACCTTGTGTACCCGTGGGATCCCATCTTGGGGCCTTTTCCGGCGCTCCGCCGGAGGGGGCATCGATCACGGAGGGCTTCTACATCAACACCATAGCCTCTCCGATGATGTGTGAGTAGTTTACCTCAGACCTTCGGGTCCATAGTTATTAGCTAGATGGCTTCCTCTATCTCTTTGGATCTCAATATAAAGTTCTCCTCGATCTTCTTGGAGGTCTATTCGATGTAACTCTTTTTGCGGTGTGTTTGTCGAGATCCGATGAATTGTGGGTTTATGATCAAGATTATCTATGAACAATATTTGAATCTCCTCTGAGTTCTTTTATGTATGATTGGTTATCTTTGCAAGTCTCTTCGAATTATCAATTTGGTTTGGCCTACTAGATTGATATTTCTTGCAATGGGAGAAGTGCTTAGCTTTGGGTTCAATCATGCGGTGCTCGATCCCAGTGACAGAAGTGGAAATGACACATATTGTATTGTTGCCATCGAGGATAAAAAGATGGGGTTTATATCATATTGCTTGAGTTTATCCCTCTACATCATGTCATCTTGCCTAATGCATTACTCTGTTCTTATGAACTTAATACTCTAGATGCATGCTGGATAGCGGTCGATGTGTGGAGTAATAGTAGTAGATGCATGCAGGAGTCGGTCTACTTGTTGCGGACATGATGCCTATATACATGATCATGCCTAGATATTCTCATAACTATGCTCAATTCTATCAATTGCTCAACAGTAATTTGTTCACCCACCGTAATACTTATGCTATCTTGAGAGAATCCACTAGTGAAACCTATGGCCCCCAGGTCTATTTTCCATCATATTAATCTTCTATCAACTTGCTATTTCTATTTCCGTTTACTTTATAATCTTTACTTTCAATCTTTATCATAAAAATACCAAAAATATTATCTTATCATCTCTATCAGATCTCACTTTTGCAAGTGGCCGTGAAGGGATTGACAACCCCTTTATCGCGTTGGTTGCAAGGTTCTTATTTGTTTGTGTAGGTATGAGGGACTTGCGTGTGGCCTCCTACTGGATTGATACCTTGGTTCTCAAAAACTGACGGAAATACTTACGCTACTTTGCTGCATCACCCTTTCCTCTTCAAGGGAAAACCAACGCAGTGCTCAAGAGGTAGCTATAGTCATACTGCTTACCACAACGT
This sequence comes from Triticum aestivum, assembly GCF_018294505.1. Taxonomy (NCBI): domain Eukaryota; kingdom Viridiplantae; phylum Streptophyta; class Magnoliopsida; order Poales; family Poaceae; genus Triticum; species Triticum aestivum. The sequence goes on from NC_057799.1 coordinate 322,981,724, forward strand.
CTTCTTTTGATTCTGCGGTATTATGGGATGAAGCGGCCCGGACCAACCTTACATGTCCACACACATGAGACCGGCTCCACCGACTGACATGCACCTAGTTTTGCATAAAGGTGGCTGGCGGGTGTCTGTTTCTCCTACTTTAGTTGAATCGAATTTGACTACGGCCGGTCCTTGAAGAAGGTTAAAACAGCAAACTTGACGAAACACCGTTGTGGTTTTTTGCGTAGGTAAGAACGGTTCTTGCTAGAAGCCCATGGCAGCCACATAAAACTTGTAATAACAAAGTAGAGGATGTCTAACTTGTTTTTGGAGGGCATGTTGTGATGTGATATGGTCAAGACATGATCTGATAAACGTTATTGTATGAGATGATTATGTTTTGTAAGTTATCGGCAACCGGCAGGAGCCTTATGGTTGCCTCTTTATTGTATGAAATGCAAATGCCATGTAATTGCTTTACTTTATCACTATGCGTTAGCGATAGTTGTAGAAGCAATAGTTGGCGAGACGACCACAATGCAACGATGGAGATCAAGGTGTCGAGCCGGTGAAAATGGAGATCATGACGGTGCTTTGGAGATGGAGATCAAAAGCACGAGATATGATGGCCATATCACGTCACATATTTTGATTGCATATGATGTTTATATTTTATGCATCTTATTTTGCTTAGTACGGCGGTAGCATTATAAGATGATCCCTTCACTAAATTTCAAGGTAAAAGTGTTCTCCCTGAGTATGCACCATTGCTACAGTTCGTCATGTTGAGACACCACGTGATGATCGGGTGTGATAGACTCTACGTTCACATACAACGAGTGTAAGACAGTTTTGCACATGCAGAATACTTGGGTTAAACTTGACGAGCCTAGCATGTATAGACATGGCCTCGGAACACTAGAGACAGAAAGGTCGAACGTGAATCATATAGTAGATACGATCAACATGGAGATGTTCACCATTGATGACTACCCCATCTCACGTGATGATCGCACATGGGTTACTTGATTTGGATCACGTATCACTTAGATGACTTGAGGGATGTCTATTTAAGTGGGAGTTCTTAAGTAATTTGATTAATTGAACTTAATTTATCATGAACTTAGTCACGATAGTATTTGGATCAATAGCTCGCGATGTAGCTCCCCTATTTTTTGATATGTTCCTAGAGAAAACTAAGTTGAAAGATGATAGTAGCAATGATGTGGACTAGGTTAGTGATCTGAGGATTATCTTCATTGCTGCACAGAAGAATTGTGTCCTTGATGCACCGCTAGGTGACAGACCTGTTGCAGGAGCAGATGCAGACGTTATGAACGTTTGGCAAGCTTGATATGATGACTACATGATAGTTTAGTGCATCATGCTTTAAGGCTTAGAACCGGGACTTCAAAAACATTTTGAACGCCATGGAGCATATGAGATGTTCCAGGAGCTAAAATTGGTATTTCAGACTCATGCCCATGTCGACAAGTATGAGACCACTACTTTGCCTACAAGATAGAGGAGAATAGCTCAGCCAGTGAGCATGTGCTCAAAATGTCTGGGTACTACAATCGCTTGAATCAAGTGGGAGTTAATCTTCCAGATAAGATAGTGATTGACAGAGTTCTCTAGTCACTATCACCAAGCTACTAGAACTTTGTGATGAACTATAATATGCAAGGGATGATAAAAACGATTCCCAAGCTCTTCGCGATGCTGAAATCAGCGAAGGTAGAAATCAAGAAAGAGCATCAAGTGTTGATGGTTAACAAGACCACTAGTTTCAAGAAAAAGGGTGAGGGAAAGAAATGGAACTTCAAGAAGAATGGCAAGCAAGTTGCCACTCCCGTGAAGAATCCCAAAGCTGGACCCAAGCCTGAAACTGAGTGCTTCTACTGTGAAGGAAATGGTCACTGGAAGTGGAACTGCCCCAGATACTTTGCTGATAAGAAGGATGGCAAAGTGAACAAAGGTATATTTGATATACATGTTATTGATGTGTATTTTACTAGTGTTCATAGTAACCCGTAGGTATTTGATACCGATTCAGTTGCTAAGATTAGTAACTCGAAACAGATGTTGCAGAGACTAGTTAAAAGCGAGGTGATGATATGTGTTTGAAATGATTCCAAGGATGATATGATCACCATCGCACACTCCCTCAACCTTCGGGAATAGTGTTGAACCTAAATAAATGTTATTTGGTGTTTGCGTTGAGCATGAATATGATTAGATCATGTTTATTGCAATACGTTTATTCATTTAAGTCAGAGAATAATTGTTGTACTGTTTACATAAATAAAACCTTCTATGGTCATACACCCAATGTGAATGGTTTATTGAATCTCAATCGTAGTGATACACATATTCATAATATTGATGCCAAAAGATGCAAAGTTGATAATGATAGTGCAACATACTTGTGGCACTGCCATTTAGGTCATATTGGTGTAAAGCGCATGAAGAAACTCCATGCAGATGGACTTTTGGAATCACTTGATTATGAATCATTTGATACTTGCGAACCATGCCTCATGGGCAAGATGACTAAAACTCCGTTCTCCGGAACAATGGAGCGAGCCAATGACTTATTGGAAATAATACATACCGATGTATGCGGTCCGATGAGTATTGAGGCACGCAGCGGGTATCGTTATTTTCCGACCTTCACAGATGATTTGAGTAGATGTGGGTATATCTACTTAATGAAACACAAGTCTGAAACATTTGAAATGTTCAAAGAATTTCAGAGTGAAGTAGAGAATCATCATAACAAGAAATAAAGTTTCTACGATCTGATCGCGGAGGCGAATATTTTATTTACGAGTTTGGCCTTCATTTAAAACAATGTGTAATAGTTTCACAACTCACGCCACCTGGAACACCACAGCGTAATGGTGTGTCCGAACGTCGTAACCGTACTTTATTGGATATGGTGCATTCTATGATGTCTCTTACCGATTTACCACTATTGTTTTGGCGTTATGCATTGGAAACAACTGCATTCACATTAAATATGGCACCATCTAAATCTGTTGAGACCACACCATATGAACTTTGGTTTGACAAGAAACCTAAGATGTTGTTTCTTAAAGTTTGGGGTTGCGACACTTATGTCAAAAGGCTTCAGTCTGATAAGCTCGAACCCAAATTGGTGAAGTGTGTCTTCATAGGATACCCTAAGGAAACAATTGGGTACACCTTCTACCACAGATCTGAAGGCAAGATCTTTGTTGCCAAGAATGGAACCTTTCTAGAGAAGGAGTTTCTCTCGAAAGAAGTGAGTGGGAGGAAAGTAGAACTTGATGAGGTAATTGTACCTTCTCTCAAATTGGAAAGTAGTACATCACAGAAAACCGTTCTAGTGATGCCTGCACCAACTAGAGAGGAAGCAAATGATAATGATCATGAAACTTCAGTTCAAGTTGCTACTGAACCTCGTAGGTCAACCAGAGCACGATCTGCACCAGAGTGGTACGGTAATCCTATTCTGGAAGTCATGTTACTAGACCAAGGCGAACCTACGAACTATGAACAAGCTATGATGAGCCCAGATTCCGATAGATGGCTTGAGGCCATGAAATCTGTGATAGGATCCATGTATGAGAACAAAGTGTGGACTTTGGTGGACTTGCCCGATGATCGGCAAGCCATTGAGAATAAATGGGTCTTCAAGAAGAAGACAGATGCTGATGGTAATGTTGTCACTCGTGGCAATGCTTAAGTCAGTCTGAATCATGTTAGCAATTGCCGCATTTCATAATTATGAAACCTGGCAAATGGACGTCAAAACTGCATTCCTTAATGGGTTTCTTAAAGAATAGTTGTATATGATGCAACCAGAAGGTTTTGTTGATCCTAAAGGTGCTAACAAAGTGTGCAAGCTCCAGCGATCCATCTATGGACTAGTGCAAGCATCTCGGATTTGGAATATACGCTTTGATGAGGTGATCAAAGCATATGGTTTTACAGACTTATGGTGAAGCCTCTATTTACAAGAAAGTGAGTGGGAGCTTTGTAGCATTTCTGATATTATATGTGGATGACATATTATTGGTCAGAAATTATATAGAATTTCTGGATAGCATAAAAGGATACTTGAATAAGAATTTTTCAATGGAAGACCTTGGTGAAGTTGCTTATATATTGGGCATCAAGATCTATAGGGATAGATCGAGACGCTTAATAGACTTTCACAAAGCACATACCTTGATGAAGTTTTGAAGAAGTTAAAAAATGGATCAGTCAAAGAAAGGGTTCTTGCCTGTGTTACAAGGTGCAAAGTTGAGTAAGACTGAAAGCCCGATCACGGCAGAAGATAGAGAGAGAATGAAAGTCATTCCCTATGCCTCAGCCATAGGTTCTATAAAGTATGCCATGATGTGTACCAGACCTATTATGTGCCTTACCATGAGTTTGGCAAGGGGGTACAATAGTGATCTAGGAGTGGACCACTGGACAGCGGTCAAAATTATCCTTAGGTCCCTAAAAAGGACTAAGGAAATGTTTCTCGATTATGGAGGTGATAAAGAGTTCATCGTAAAGGGTTACATCAATGCAAGCTTTAACACCAAACCAAATGACTCTGAGTCTCAATCTGGATATGTATTGAAAGTGGGAGCAATTAGCTAGAGTAGCTCTATACAGAGCATTGTAGACATAGAAATTTGAAAAACACATACGAATCTGAATGTGGCAGACCCGTTGAGTAAACCTCTCTCACAAACAAAACATGATCACACCTTAGTACTCCTTGGGTGTTAATCACATGGCGATGTGAACTAGATTATTAACTCTAGTAAACCCTTTGGGTGTTGGTCACATGGCGATGTGAACTATGGTGTTAATCACATGGCGATGTGAACTATTAGTGTTAATCACATGGCGATGTGAACTAGATTATTGACTCTAGTGCAAGTGGGAGACTGAAGGAAATATGCCCTAGAGGCAATAATAAAGTTGTTATTTTATATTTCCTTATTCATTATAAAGGTTTATTATTCATGCTATAATTGTATTCATCGGAAACCTTAATACATGTGTGAATACATAAACAAACACCATGTCCCTAGTGAGCCTCTACTAGACTAGCTCATTGATCAAAGATGGTTAAGGTTTCCTAACCATGGACATGTGTTGTCATTTGATAACGGGATCACATCATTAGGAGAATGATGTGATGGATAAGACCCAACCGTTAGATCGTTTAGTTTTATTGCTATTGCTTTCTTCATGTCAAATACATATTCCTTCGACTATGAGATTATGAAACTCCCAGATACCGTAGGAATGCCTTGTGTGCTATCAAACTTCACAACGTAACTGGGTGATTATAAAGATTCTCTACAGGTATCTCCAAAAGTGTTTGTTGAGTTGGCATAGATCGAGATTAGGATTTGTCACTTCCAAGTATTGGAGAGGTATCTCTGGGCCCTCTCGGTAATACACATCATAATCTTGCAAGCAAACGACTAAGGAGTAAGTCAAGAGGTGATGTATTACAGAACGAGTAAAGAGACTTGCCGGTAATGAGATTAAACTAGGTATAAAGATACCAACAATCGAATCTCGGGCAAGTAACATACGACGGACAAAGTGAATTACGTATGTTGTCATAACGGTTCGACCGATAAACTTCTTCATAGAATATGTAGGAGCCAATATGGGCATCCAGGTTCCGCTATTGGTTATTGACCGGAGAGGTGCCTCGGTCATGTCTACATAGTTCTCGAACCCGTAGGATCCGCACACCTAACGTTCAATGACGATATAGTATTATATCAGTTATGTGATTTGGTGACCGAATGTTGTTCCGAGTCCCGGATGAGATCACGTACATGATGAGGAGTCTCGCAATGGTCGAGAGGTAAAGATTGATATATAGGACGACGGTATTCAGACACTGGAAGTGTTTCGGGAGGTACCGGGTACTTATCGGGTCACCGGAAGGGGTTCCGGGCACCCCCAGCAAAAGATATGGGCCTTATGGGCCAAGAGGGGAAACGCACCACCCACAAGGGGCTGGTGCGTGATACGTCTCCAACGTAGCTATAATTTTTGATTGTTCCATGCTATTATATTATCTGTTTTGGATGTTTAATGGGCTTTAATATGCTCTTTTATATTATTTTTGGGACTAACCTATTAACCGGAGGCCCAGTGCCAGTTGCTGTTTTTTGCCTATTTCAGTGTTTCGCAGAAAAGGAATATCAAACGGAATCCAAACGGAACGAAACCTTCGCGAGGATCTTTCTTGGAACAAACGCAATCCAGGAGACTTGGAGTGGAAGTCAGAGACGCAAAGAGGCGGCCACGAGGCAGGAGGGCGCGCCCCGGGGGGTAGGCGCGCCCCCCACCCTCGTGGGACCCTCGTAGCTCCACCGACCTACTTCTTTCGCCTATATATACTCTTATACCCTGAAAACATCCAGGGGAGCCACGAAACCACTTTTCCACCGCCGCAACCTTCTGTACCCGTGAGATCCCATCTTGGGGCCTTTTCCGGCGATCTGCCGGAGGGGGATTCGCTCACGGAGGGCTTCTACATCAACACCATAGCCTCTCCGATGATGTGTGAGTAGTTTACCACAGACCTTCGGGTCCATAGTTATTAGCTAGATGGCTTCTTCTCTCTCTTTGGTTCTCACTACAAAGTTCTCCTCGATGTTCTTGGAGATCTATTCGATGTAATACTTTTTGCGGTGTGTTTGTCGAGATCTGATGAATTGTGGGTTTATGATCAAGTTTATCTATGAATAATATTTGATTCTTCTCTGAATTCTTATATGCATGACTTGATATCTTTGCAAGTCTGTTCGAATTATCGGCTTAGTTTGGCCTACTAGATTGATCTTTCTTGCAATAGGAGAAGTGCTTAGCTTTGGGTTCAATCTTGCGGTGCTCGATCCGAGTGACAGAAAGGAAACCGATACGTATTGTATTGTTGCCATCGAGGATAAAAAGATGGGGTTTATATCATATTGCTTGAGTTTATTCCTCTACATCATGTCATCTTGCCTAATGTGTTACTCTGTTATTACGGACTTAATACTCTAGATGCATGCTGGATAGCGGTCGATGTGTGGACTAATAGTAGTAGATGCAGAATCGTTTCGGTCTACTTGACACAGACGTGATGCCTATGTTCATAATCATGCCTAGATATTCTCATAACTATGCGCTTTTCTATCAATTGCTCGGCAGTAATTTGTTCGCCCACCATAATCTATGCTATCTTGAGAGAAGCCACTAGTGAAACCTATGGCCCCGGGGTCTACTTTACATCATATAAGTTTCCGATATATAATTCTAGTTTACTATTTATTTTGCAATCTTTACTTTTCAATCTATACAACAAAAATACAAAAAATATTTATCTTATTATCTTTTATCAGATCTCACTTTTGCAAGTGGCCGTGAAGGGATTGACAACCCCTTTATCGCGTTGGTTGCAAGGTTCTTGATTGTTTGTGCAGGTACTAGGCGATTTGCGTGTAGTCTCCTACTGTATTGATACCTTGGTTCTCAAAAACTGAGGAAAATACTTACGCTACTTTGCTGCATCACCCTTTCCTCTTCAAGGGAAAACCAACGCATGCTCAAGAGGTAGCAAGAAGGATTTCTGGCGCCGTTGCCGGGGAGATCTACGCTCAAGTCAAGACATACCAAATACCCATCACAAACTCTTATCCCTCGCATTACATTATTTGCCATTTGCCTCTCATTTTCCTCTCCCCCACTTCACCTTTGCCGTTTTATTCGCCCTTTTTCGTTCGCCTCTTTTTGCTTACCTTTTGTGTGTTCACTCTTTGTGCTATTTGTTGCCATCATGTCTGAAACTAGGGAGGTTATCATTGATAAGGATAATAGTAATAACAGGGGAAACTTTGATGCTTTTGATGATCCTCATGAAGAACCCACTATTTTACACACTAAAAAGTTTCGGATTGGTAGTGGTAATATTATTGGAAAAGGAGTTATTCAAGATTTCTTTACTTGTGCCGGTGCCCTGCCCACTATGGGTGGGTCTATTCTTCATAGAACTAGTAGTCTTGCGGATGCTATATCTTTGCTCATAGTTGAACTTGAAAGACAGTTTATTCATATGCATCCTTGCATACAAAGGATTTTTCTAGAATTTTCCAATATTGAGCATTCTTCTGTTAAGCGTGCAGCTACTATCTTTTTAGCACATGAGTTCAGATTTATAATGAAAGAGGCCAATGAAATTTTTGTGCATTATAGGGTGGACGCTGGCCGTCCTCCCATAGAAGCTATCCTTTTTAATCAAGAAGACATAATGCGTTTACGATCTTTAGATCATGTTGCTTATAATGAAAACCTTAGAAAGAAGGTTCCTACCGATGTTCTAGTTGATAGAATCTTTGAACTTAATGATAATTTTTCTATTCAGAATAATGGGTTAGGATTTCCTCTTGAACATAGGCTCATGACTTTTTGCCAAAATAATGCTTATAATGATGAATTGGTTGTGCAATATGAAGGGCCAAAGGAGGAACCAATACCTCCCGAGCTTGATCTTGGGGACTTTTGTCCCATTAAATTTAGCCCTTTTGATTAATTTTGCCTGCCGCAAAGAAAGCTTGCTGCTGAACGTAGGGAGTATGAGATGAGTTTTCACGATTTGCCTTATCTTATGGCAATACCTAGATCTATTCTTGTTTTTAGGCCTAGCTAGCGCTTGTTGGGAGGCAGCCCAATTTTATTTTTGTTCCTTGCTTTTTGTTTCTGTTTGGTAATAAATAATTCATCTAGCCTCTGTTTAGATGTGGTTTTATGTTCACGAGATTAGCTGCCATTTTTTACTGGAGAGTGCTTTTAAGTTGATTCTTTTTGGAGTTGATTAATAGATAAATTACTCACGTCCACAAATTTATTTCAGAATTTTTGGAGTTCCATAAGTATACGTTTGATACAGATTACTATAGTATATTCTGTTTTTGACAGATTCTGTTTTTCGTGTGTTGTTTGCTTATTTTGATGAATCTATGGCTAGTATCGGGGGGTATGAACCATAGATAAGTTGGAATACAGTAGGTTTAACACCAATATAAATAAATAATGCGTTCATTACAGTACCTTAAAGTGGTGGTTTGTTTTCTTACACTAACGGAGCTCATGAGATTTTCTGTTTAAGTTTTGTGTTGTGAAATTTTCAAGTTTTTGGGTAAAGATTTGATGGATTTTGGAATAAGGAGTGGCAAGAGCCTAAGCTTGGGGATGCCCAAGGCACCCCAAGGTAAAATTCAAGGACAACCAAAATCCTAAGCTTGGGGATGCCCCAGAAGGCATCCCCTCTTTCGTCTTCGTCTATCGGTAACTTTACTTGAGGCTATATTTTTATTCACCACATGATATGTGTTTTGCTTGGAGCGTCTTGTATGATTTGAGTATTTGCTTTTTAGTTACCACAATCATCCTTTCTGTACACACCTTTTGGGAGAGACACACATGAATCGGAATTTATTAGAATACTCTATGTGCTTCACTTATATCTTCTGAGCTAGATAATTTTGCTCTAGTGCTTCACTTATATCTTATTAGAGCATGGTGGTGGTTTTATTTTATAGAAATAATTTGATCTCTCATGCTTCACTTATATTATTTTGAGAGTCTTTTAGAACAGCATGGTAGTTTGATTTGGCTATAAAATTAGTCCTAATATGATGGGCATCCAAGATGGGTATAATAAAAACTTCCATATATAGTGCATTGAATACTATGAGAAGTTTGGTACTTGATGATTGTTTTGATATATGAAGATGGTAATATTAGAGTCGTGCTAGTTGAGTAATTGTGAATTTGAGAAATACTTTTTTGAGGTTTGCAAGTCCCGTAGCATGCACGTATGGTAACCGTTGTGTGACAAATTTGAAGCATGAGGTGTTCTTTGATTGCTTTCCTTATGAGTGGCGGTCGGGGACGAGCGATGGTCTTTTCCTACCAATCTATCCCCCTAGGAACATGCGTGTAGTGCTTGGTTTTGATGACTTGTAGATTTTTGCAATAAGTATGTGATTTCATTATGACTAATGTTGAGTCCATGGATTATATGCACTCTCACCCTTCCATCATTGCTAGCCTCTTCGGTACCGTGCATTGCCCTTTCTCACCTCGAGAGTTGGTGCAAACTTTGCCGGTGCATCCAAACCCCATGATATGATACGCTCTATCACACATAAACCTCCTTATATCTTCCTCAAAACAGCCACCATACCTACCTATTATGGCATTTCCATAGCCATTCCGAGATATATTGCCATGCAACTTTCCACCGTTCCGTTTATTATGACACGCTTCATCATTGTCATATTGCGTTGCATGATCATGTAGTTGACATCGTATTTGTGGCAAGGCCACCATGCATAATTTTTCATACATGTCACTCTTGATTCATTGCCCATCCCGGTACACCGCCGGAGGCACTCATATAGAGTCATATTTTGTTCTAGTATCGAGTTGTAATCCTTAAGTTGTAAATAAATAGAAGTGTGATGATCATCATTATTAGAGCATTGTCCCGTGTGAGGAAAAAAAGAGAAAGGCCAAATAAAAAAGGCCAAATAAAAAAAAGGCCAAAAAAAAGAGAAAGGCCAAAAAAAGAGAGAAGGCCCAAAAAGAATAAGAGAAAAAGAGAGAAGGGACAATGCTACTATCCTTTTTCCACACTTGTGCTTCAAAGTAGCACCATGGTCTTCATGATAGAGAGTCTCTTATTTTGTCACTTTCATATACTAGTGGGAATTTTTCATTATAGAACTTGGCTTGTATATTCCAACAATGGGCTTCCTCAAATGCCCTAGGTCTTCATGAGCAAGCAAGTTGGATGCACACCCACTTAGTTTCTTTTGTTGAGCTTTCATACATTTATAGCTCTAGTACATCCGTTGCATGGCAATCCCTACTCCTCGCACTGACATCAATTGATGGGCATCTCCATAGCCCATTGATTAGCCGCGTCGATGTGAGACTTTCTCCTTTTTTGTCTTCTCCACACAACCTCCATCATCATATTTTATTCCACTCGTAGTGCCATGTCCATGGCTCGCGCTCATGTATTGCGTGAAAGTTGAAAAAGTTTGAGAATACTAAAGTATGAAACAATTGCTTGGCTTGTCATCGGGGTTGTGCATGATGAGAGCATTTTGTGTGACGAAGATGGAGCATGGCCAAACTATATGATTTTGTAGGGATGAGCTTTCTTTGCCTATGTTATTTTGAGAAGACATAATTGCTTAGTTAGTATGCTTGAAGTATTATTATTTTTATGTCAATATTAAACTTTTGTCTTGAATCTTTCGGATCTAAACATTCATGCCACAATAAAGAAAATTACATTGAAAGTTATATTAGGTAGCATTCCACATCAAAAATTCTGTTTTTATCATTTACCTACTCGAGGGCGAGCAGGAATTAAGCTTGGGGATGCTGATACGTCTCCAACGTATTTATAATTTTGATTGTTCCATGCTATTATATTATCTGTTTTGGATGTTTAATGGGCTTTAATATGCTCTTTTGTATTATTTTTGGGACTAACCTATTAACCGGAGGCCCAGTGCGAGTTGCTATTTTTTGCCTATTTCAATGTTTCGCAGAAAAGGAATATCAAACGGAATCCAAACGGAACGAAACCTTCGCGAGGATCTTTCTTGTAACAAACGCAATCTAGAAGACTTGGAGTGGAAGTCAGAGACGCAACGAGGCGGCCACGAGGCAGGAGGGCGCGCCGAGGGGGGTAGGCGTGCCCCCCACCCTCATGGGCCCCTCGTAGCTCCACCGACCTACTTTTTTCACCTATATATACTCTTATACCCTGAAAACATCCAGGGGAGCCACGAAACCACTTTTCCACCGCCGCAACCTTCTGTACCCGTGAGATCCCATCTTGGGGGCTTTTCCGGCGATCTGCCGGAGGGGGATTCGAACACGGAGGGCTTCTACATCAACACCATAGCCTCTCCGATGATGTGTGAGTAGTTTACCACAGACCTTCGAGTCCATAGTTATTAGCTAGATGGCTTATTCTCTCTCTTTGGTTCTCAATACAAAGTTCTCTCGATGTAATACTTTTTGCGGTGTGTTTGTCGAGATCCGATGAATTGTGGGTTTGTGATCAAGATTATCTATGAACAATATTTGATTCTTCTCTGAATTCTTATATGCATGATTTGATATCTTTGCAAGTCTCTTCGAATTATCGGTTTAGTTTAGCCTACTAGATTGATCTTTCTTGCAATAGAAGAAGTGCTTAGCTTTGGGTTCAATCTTGCGGTGCTCGATCCCAGTGATAGAAAGGGAACCGACACGTATTGTATTATTGCCATCGAGGATAAAAAGATGGGGTTTATATCATATTGCTTGAGTTTATCCCTCTACATCATGTCATCTTGCCTAATGCGTTACTCTGTTCTTACGAACTTAATACTCTAGATGCATGCTGGATAGCGGTAGATGTGTGGAGTAATAGTAGTAGATGCAGAATCGTTTCGGTCTACTTGACATGGGTGTGATGCCTATGTTCATGATCATGCCTAGATACTCTCATAACTATGCGCTTTTCTATCAATTGCTCGGCAGTAATTTGTTCACCCACCGTAATCTATGCTATCTTGAGAGAAGCCACTAGTGAAACCTATGGCCCCCGGGTCTACTTTACATCATATAAGTTTCCGATCTATAATTCTAGTTTACTATTTATTTTGCAATCTTTACTTTTCAATCTATACAACAAAAATACAAAAAATATTTATCTTATTATCTTTTATCAGATCTCACTTTTGCAAGTGGCCCTGAAGGGATTGGCAACCCCTTTATCGCGTTGGTTGCAAGGTTCTTGATTGTTTGTGCAGGTACTAGGCGATTTGCGTGTAGTCTCCTACTGGATTGATACCTTGGTTCTCAAAAACTGAGGGAAATACTTATGCTACTTTGCTGCATCACCCTTTCCTCTTCAAGGGAAAACCAACGCATGCTGAAGAGGTAGCAGTGCGCCCCCCATATGGGACGGCCTAAGGAGGAGAAGGAAAGGGGAGAAGGGAAAGGAAAGTGTGGATTAGGATTCCCACTTCCTTTCCTCTCCCCCCCCCCTCTTTCCTTCCCCCTCGGTTATCTATGGCAGAGGGGGGGCGCCTTGGGAGGGACTCCAAGTAGGATTCCTCCTACTTGGGCGCCTCCTATGGCTGCTCCTCCCTCCCTCCCACCTCTATATACGTGGGAGGGGGCGCCTAGCACACAACAAATCAATTGTTAGCCGTGTGCGGAGGCCCCCTCCACCCTTTACACCCCCGGTCATATTTTCGTAGTGCTTAGGCGAAGCCCTGCAGAGATCAATTAACCATCACCGTCACCATGCCGTCGTGCTGACGGAACTCATCTACTACCTCGACGTCTTGCTGGATCAAGAAGGCGAGGGACATCACCAAGCTAAACGTGTGTAGAACGCGGAGGTGCCGTGCGTTCGGTACTTGATCGGTTGAAGCACGAAGAAGTTTGACTACATCAACCGCGTTGTGAAACGCTTCCGCTTACGGTCTACGGGGGTACGTAGACACACTCTCCCCCTTGTTGCTATGCATCTCCATGGATAGATGATTGCGAGTGCGTAGAAATTATTTTGTTTTCCATGCAACGATTCCCAACATCCTAACCATGGACATGTGTTGTCACTTGATAACGGGATCACATCATTAGGAGAATGATGTGATGGACAAGACCCATCCGTTAGCTTATCATATGATCGTTCAGTTTATTGCTACGGCTTTCTTAATGTCAAATACATATTCCTTCGACCATGAGATCATGCAACTCCCGGACACCAGAGGAATGCCTTGTGTGCTATCAAACGTCACAACGTAACTGGGTGATTATAAAGATTCTCAACAGGTATCTCCGAAGGTGTCTATTGAGTTGGCATGGATCGAGATTGAGATTTGTCACTCCGTATATCGGAGAGGTATCTCTGGGCCCTCTCGATAATACAGCATCATAAGAAGCTTGCAAGCAAAGTGACTAAGGAGTTAATTATGGGATGATGTATTATGGAACGAGTAAAGATACTTGCCGGTAACGAGATTGAACTAGGTATGGAGATACCGATGATCGAATCTCAGGCAAGTAACATACCTACGGACAAAGGGAACTATGTATGTTGTCATAATGGTTTGACCGATAAAGATCTTCGTAGAATATGTAGGAACCAATATGGGCATCCAGGTCCTGCTATTGGTTATTAACCGCAGAAGCGTCTCGGTCATGTCTACATCATTCTCGAACTCGTAGAGTCCGCACGCTTAATGTTCATTGATGATATAGTATTATATGAGTTATGTATGTTGGTGACCAAATGTTGTTCGGAGTCCCGGATGAGATCACGGACATGACAAGGAGCTCTGGAATGGTCAGGAGGTAAAGATTGATATATGGGATAATAGTTCTTGGTCTCCGGAAGGGTTCTGGAATTCACCGGAAGGGGTTTCGGATGTTTCCCGAAATGTTCTGGTGCGAGAACACTTTATTTGGGCCAAGGGGCAAAGCCCACAGGGCTTTAGGAAGGTGCAAAAGGAAGTTTTGCGGACGCCAGGGGCCAGACGCCGGGGACCCTGGCATCTGGGGCCAGACGCCGAGGACCCTGGCGTCTGGTCTTGGAGTCCGAGAAGGACTCTTGCCTTGCGGGCTAAACCGACTTTGAGGAGGCTTTTTCTTCAAGAAACGACCCCAGGGCTCGACATATAAATAGAGGGGCAGAGCTAGCACCCAGAACACATCAAGATTCACCAAGCCGTGTGCCGGCAACCCCGCCCCCTCTAGTTTATCATCCGTCTAGTTTCCGTTGTGCTTGACGAAGCCCTGCGGAGATTGTTCTTCGCCGCCACCGTCACCACGCCGTCGTGCTGCCAGAACTCATCTACTACTTCGCCCCTCTTGCTGGATCGAGAAGGCGAGGACGTCATCGAGATGAACGTGTGCTGAACGCGGAGGTGCCATACGTTTGGTATTGATCGGGACGGATCGTGAAGGTGTACGACTACATCAACCGCGTTGATAAACGCTTCCGCTTAGCGATCTTCAAGGGTATGAAGATGCTCTCCCCCTCTCGTGGCTATGCATCTCCATGGATAGATCTTGCGTGTGCGTAGAAAATTTTTGTTTTCCATGCAACGTTACCCAACAGTTTTATCAACTACAAAGAACTGAGAAGAAAACTAATACTATGATAATGTGTATGGTCTGATATAAGTTATGACTACATAATCTTGACTATTTTTCTCTCCACAATGTTACCTTGACTAATATCTGGGATCAACAACTTTTCTTGGTGTTGGTTGTTGGAAAGAGAAGCGTAAAGAAAGGAAAGAAAGAAAGAAAAGAAGAAAGGGTGAAGGAAGGGATGGTGCAAGTATGCTTGTCCATCTGTTCATAACTCTCATCGTTTCCTTCAAAAAAGACAAAAACTCTCGTAGTATAGTTTCAAACAAAAGGAGAAAAAGGAAGTCTCCAGGAAAGGGTCGTTAGCTTTGCAAGTGTGGGCCGTAGTAGCTTCTCTTCCATGTGTTGGACACTGCCATGTTGGGGTCCACACCACACATGAGCGCAACCCTGAAGTGTATATCTCATTTGCATGCCACCACAAAAAAACAAAAGAAAAATGACAAAATATATAGGCCAGCAGGTTCTCCTCCGTGTGTTGAACACTGCCATGTTGGGGGCCGTGTGACATGTGAGTGCAGCCCCAAGTGTATATCTCCTCTACATGCCATCACAAAAGAATAAGAGGCAAGGCAGATGCCCTTAAAAGGACAAAATAGGCAAGCGGGTCTTTTTTTTCTTTTGAGAGTGAGAAATCCAGGCGAGTGAGTTGGCGCGGCATTTGACAGGTGGGTCCCCAGGTGTTGCCGTAGGGTCCATTTGGTGTGCTTCGAGCAGCACGTGTTGTGGAGTGGGGCCAGCCTTCCAACTGAGCGAGATAGCCACCGCTCTGGACCAAGTCCATGACACCATGTCCATCAGAAACCCTATATCCACACGCATGTCATTCATAGATGATGAGCCATGGTGACGTAGTCTTTGGTCTTCTTGTTGAATGGAGAAAAGAAAGTTATAAGTAAGGACAACTCCAACAAGATTATATCAAATAAATAGTATCAAATGTTCATAGATATATAGACGTGTTTACGGAAAGTGGGTATGGCATCGGCCATTCAATCGTGGGCATCACATGCCCGACTCGGTTAAATGTTTTAAACACAAACACAGACGAAATTCATGATAAACGGATGAAATTTGTTAAATTTTGATATATATTTACAGTAAAAAGGACAAATTTTAAGAACTTCAAACTAATTGTGACCTAAACTAAGCAACGTATCGGACCGTGACCTTGTAGGCATGGTTGTCTTGACTAACTCTGTCGTCGTCCGCGCCACCATCCTCGTCGCCGCCGGGGATGTCATCATCGTCCTTCCAATGGTGGAAGGCCCGCTAGGTGTCGTGGCATCCCTGCCCAGCTGTCGCATCACACTTGTCACTCGGCTGCTTTCACCTTGCGCAGATGCTTGGTCGCCTCCGTCTAGCGTCGACGGTAGGCCATGGACTCCGCCTTGCAGTGTCCGCCCTTCCCTTGTGTTGACGCTCAAAAATGGCATGATCGCAAAGAGTGACTTGAGGCTATAATGATATGAGGTTAAAATTATGAATTCATGTCACCAATTGATGGCCCTCTTCAAGATGATCGAAATAAATATGAAGATGGACCAAAACGGAGCTCAAGTGCAAAAGATATGGCAATTTCGGAGTTACCCGTGTTGACATCAGATTAGAAAATGGTATGAAACCTTATTAAGACGGCCTCGGATGGAAGAAGTTTCTTCATGATAGTTCTTCGTCTCATCGAAACGGACGATTTTGATATAAAGGTTATCTTAATCCGAGGTCGTATGCAAACGTTACAGTCAAAACTGTGTGCTGCAGCACTGTATGGCCGGATCATCCGGACCAGGGTCCAGATCATCCGGCCGGGGGACGAAAAATTGACCCAAACAACAGAAGCTAAAATTTGAAGCCGGATGATCTGGGTCAAGTCCCGGATGATCCGGGTAAAGGCCGGACAATCCGGGCAATCGTCCGGACGTCTGGACAAGTTTTTCTGCTGCAGACTTTAGAAAACGGCCCGAAACACCCTCAAGATGGCCTCAGATCGAAAAGTGTTCAACATGAAAGTTGTGCGCCTCGTCGAGGCGGTTGATTTTGATATAAAAACGTCCAAATCAGAGGCCGTATGTGGATTCTAGAGCCAAAACAGTAAGCTGCTGTCAGAAAACTGGGCTAGGGCGGATTATCCGGGCCTAGAGCCGGACATCTGGGCCGGAAGTCGTGAAAAGTCCGAATTTGGCTAGATTTTGATGATTTAAACGACAAGGCAAGTCCTTTTCTTATACGGAAAGTCCATCCGCCTCTTATATAGACGAGAGGTGACGGCCGATTAAACAACAACACACAATCGAACAAACACATCTACCACTTTTATCTTTTATCGTTTCTCCTTAACCCTAGTTCTTCTTCTTCCCCGTTCTTTGTTCTTTCTTCTTCATTGCAGGGCGGCGAACCTCGAGGCCCTAGGGGCGATCAGGTCGACCTAGGGCAGCCCATAGCCGCCGCGCGTACTGACGGGGTCCCTCCCGGGCGTGTGGGGTTTTGGGTCTCCAAAAGCGCCCGCCGGATTGTCTTGCATACCGCGCTTCCGGCGGGTCTCCTTCGACGTGAGCTGCGGGGCATCTCCCCGGCATTGAGGGTACACGGTAACGTGTTCGTGTGCAAACACATTTTTGGCGACTCCGCTGGGGACGAAAGATCAAGAATCATCATCAACCATGTCTGATCTCCCGAAGCCCTCAGAAGTTAGCGCCGATAACATCATTAAGCCCGGTCTTGATGAACTATCGGATGAACATCGCCAAGCCTACGAAGCGCGCAAGAAGCAGCGTGAAGAGGCTTTTGAGGTGCTCAAGAAGAAGCGCGAGGAGGAGGATTTGGAGGCGTTTCTTTCAAGGTTCAAGAAGGACCGTCAAGGCAACATCACTTTGGTTGAAACGTCAATTTTCCTCCTCTCATTGATGAACAAGATGAAATCACTGTGAGTAAAGTTTTTTCTCCAGAGCAAGTGGCTGTGATTGAAAGTCTTGTTAGTAAGGGTAATGTGATGACATACAATTCTTTTGTGGCAAATACTAATGCTAAGAAAAATATGCCTCCGTCATCTAGTGGTACTATTGGTATATCTGAAAACCCTAGTCCAATTTTACCTATTTCATCGGCACCACCTATGCAACAACAATATAATATACCGTTGAATTTTTACCCTACTCAAACCAACCAGCTTGTGGCGGCACCTACATACCCTAGTCCTATTATGAGTGTGCCCAATTCGGCGTCAACACCGAATCACTTTGTCACACCACCCATAGGCGCAAGCATGTTTGGTCTTCCGCCGAATATTGTTTCGGCGCCCATCCCACAAGTTGCACCAATAGCTAGTACTCAGGTTGCTCCTATGTCATTGCCACAAACATCTTCATCTACCTCGGATCCAATTTTAGCTAAATTAAGGGAGGATTTGCATAAGATGTTTCTAGAAACTTTCGGAAACGATCCGAAAGTAAAGAGTCGTGTGTACCAAAAGCCTTATCCTAAACACTTCGATGCAATTTCTTACCCTCAAGGTTATAAGGTTCCTGATTTTGTTAAATTTAGTGGTGAGGGTACGAAAACAACTTCGGAACATGTGAGTCAGTATCTAGCACAGTTGGGTGAAGCAGGTTCCATAGAAGAATTGAAAGTGTGTTTATTTTCATTATCTTTAACTGGTACCGCATTTTCATGGTTTGCTGCTTTACCACATGGCTCAATTCTCTTATGGTCGCAATTAGAGCAAAAGTTTCATGATCACTTTTATAGCGGCGATAATGAGCTAAAGTTGCCACATCTTACATCGGTTTGGCAGAAACATGATGAACCGGTCACCGACTATGTCAAGAGGTTTAGAGATATAAAAAACCAATGTTATAGCTTAGTGATAACTGAGAGAGACTTGGCAGATCTTGTTCTTAATGGTTTGAAAACTCACATTAAAGAGAGGCTAGAAAGTTATGAGTTTTCAAGCATTAATGAAGTCTTACAAAAAGCTTTGGCCCAAGAGAGTCGAAGTAAAGAGGTTCATAGGTCTACAACCGATCGTCCTAGAATGCATATGGTTGAACACAATGATGATAATTCGGACGATGAGGTTGATGTCTGAATTTGTTTGGTCCTCAAAGGCCAAACCCTATATGTGCAATGCTCTTAAGCCGATTCGCAAGAATCGTGATGAGGAGATGAGGTTTACTTTTGATATATCAAAGTGTGATAAAATATTTGATGCTCTCTGGCAAGATAAGATGATTAGAATATCACACACCATACCGCCATTTGAGGAGCTGAAACGGCGTGCTTATTGCAAGTACCATAATTCATTTTCTCATGCTACTAACGATTGCAATGTTTTCCGACGACAGATACAATCGGCCATTAATGACGGACGATTGAATTTTGCTGAGATGCAAGTTGATAAACATCCCTTCCCGATAAACACCATGGACTTGGAGGGAAAGAAAATGTTGATTCGGCCTAGCATAGCCGAATCTGCTAATAAAGATAATGTTGTTATTGGTGAACCCAGGAAAGGCAAAGAGGGCGACAAAGTCTTGGGACGAGAGGTTGTGCTTGATAAGGAACCCGATGGCAAAGAAGTATTGAAGATCACCATAAAAAATCCTTCACTCGGGGGGAAACCACAAGTACAAGAAGATACTCATGTTAAATTTATCAAGCCCAAGAATTCAGAAGTTGGCAAGTGGGAAAAGAGTGAAGCTAAGCGCAAGCGAATCAGGCCAACCTTTGATATGTTGCTATCCAAATATGCAAGTCAAGTGGTCGGTTCTAGCTCTAATCGGCCATCACATTCAAAGCGTTCAAGATTGCCTCCGGAGCAAGAGTTTCGACAATATGCAAGGCCATATGGGTCATGGGCACCGACACCATGGATGTCACAACCCTCCTATGCGCCATATTACATGAGAGGCTTCAGTGGAGGATGGGGGCAGCCCCCAATGGCTCCTTATGCTTTCCATATGGGATGGGCAGCACCTAGAAGGCCTGCTCGCGAGAGGCTTTATTATCCCACACAAGGCCGTTTGAGCTATGGTGCTAATCGGCCAACAAAAATTTCTCCAAGTAAGGCCAATAAAAAAGTGTGGCGTGTTAAGTCATCTAATGCGGAAATTTCAGAATGCGACAAGCAAAAGGAGATCGAAAAGCCGGTTGTTGGTAATCTGGCTACTTCTAATGGTGATATTGTTATTGTTCAGCAGGGTTCCATGGTTAGTGATCATGAGGCGAGCACAAGCAAGGCCAAACCAAGGGATCCCAAATATACTCAACCTAAGTGGTGTCCTTCCGGTTTAACCAAGACCATGAAAAGGAGATTACAACGCATGAGGAACCACGAGAAGGTAGAGCACAAATAGGAGAGGCAAAGGGATGAATTGTTAAGAGAAATTCGGCCCATGGCACTCACAAAACAAGTGTGGAGGCCTAAACAAAAAGAAAATGCAGATGCTTCTACATTAGCTACAGCAACACATTCACCACCAAAAGAGGATGATGCAACCCCTATTACATCGTCCACACCACCTGAAACATCCCCTTCAGTTGAGGAGATTTTAAGCCCAATATACACATTAGGAGATGAAGATGAAATGGTGGATTACGAATCTACGCCGGTTCGGGAAGGTATGGATATTAATATGGTATATTACTTACCTGCCGAGTTTCATGCTATAGGTGAAGAAGGTGAGGTAGCCCAACTGGATTTTGGTCCTAAGAACGCTATCTTCGAGAAGCCAAAAGAACCGGTGAAACACTTGAAGCCATTGTACCTCAAAGGTCATATTAACGGATCGCCAGTTGCTAGGATGCTCGTTGATGGTGGTGCTGTGGTAAATCTTATGCCTTACTCGGTCTTCAAGAAGTTGGGGTTAGATGATGATGCATTGATGAAGACCAATATGGTACTTAATGGGTTTGAGGGTAAAGAAAAGACAGAGGCCAAATGTGTGATGTGCATGGAACTCACCGTGGGAAGCAAAACTTTGGCCACCACATTCTTCATCGCCGAGGTGCAAGGTAACTATAATGTTATATTAGGCCGCGATTGGGTTCATGCTAACCAATATGTGCCATCTACCATGCATCAATTTTCAATACAATGGGTCGATGATGAGGTAGAAGTCATTCACGCGGATAATTCGGCTTGTGTTGCTTTGGTCGATGCATCGGTGGATTGGAATCATCCCGATGTTACTTGCTTAACAGGGCGTGACCTCTCGGAGTTTGATTTCCTTAGTGCTACGAGTAACGGGTTCATTCCCATCTCTTTAAAGCCGATTGGTGGTAATCGGTTCCAAGGTATGATGTAAACAAGAAGTTAAAATCAATGGCCGATACAGAATTATCGCCCTAAGCATAAACATGGCCGATATAGAAATTATCGCCCTAAGCGCATATAAATGGCCGATGGAGTGTTGACATCGTCCTTAGACCAACGTGTTGCAAGATATTTTTCGGCACGCTAGCTTTGCCGAAAAACAGGAGGGCATGTGTTGACGCTCGAAAATGGCATGATTGCAAAGAGTGACTTGAGGCTATAATGATATAAGGTTAAAATTATGAGTTCATGTCATCAATTGATGGCCCTCTTCAAGATGAACGAAATAAATATGAAGATGGACCAAAACGGAGCTCAAGTGCAAAAGATATGGCAATTTCGAAGTTACCCGTGTTGACATCAGATTAGAAAATGGTATGGAACCTTATTAAGACGGCCTCGGGTGGAAAACGTTTCTTCATGAAAGTTCTTCGCCTCATCGAAACGGACGATTTTGATATAAAGATCATCTTAATCCGAGGTCGTATGCAAAAGTTACAGTCAAAACTGTGTGCTGCAGCACTGTATGGCCGGATCATCCGGACCGGGGTCCAGATCATCCGGCCGGGGGACGAAAAATTGACCCAAAAAACAGAAGCTAAAAGTTGAAGCCGGATGATCTGGGTCAAGTCCCGAATGATCCGGGTAAAGGCCGGACAATCCGGGCAATCGTCCGGACGTCCGGACAAGTTTTTCTGCTGCAGACTTTAGAAAACGGCCCGAAACACCCTCAAGATGGCCTCAGATCGAATGGTGTTCAACATGAAAGTTGTGCGCCTCGTCGAGGCGGTTGATTTTGATATAAAAAAGTCCAAATTCGAGGTCATATATGGATTCTAGAGCCAAAACAGTAAGCTGCTGTCAGAAAACTGGGCTAGGCCGGATTATCCGGGCCTAGAGCCGGACATCCGGGCCGGAAGTCGTGAAAAGTCCAAATTTGGCTAGATTTTGATGATTTGGACGACAAGGCAAGTCCTTTTCTTGTACGGGATGTCCATCGCCTCTTATATAGACGAGAGGTGACGGCCGATTGAACAACAACACACAATCGAGCAAACACATCTACCACTTTTATATTTTATCGTTTCTCCTTAACCCTAGTTCTTTTTCTTCCTCGTTCTTCGTTCGCTCTTCTTCATTGCAGGGCGGCGAACCTCGAGGCCCTAGGGGCGATCAGGTCGACCTAGGGCAGCCCATAGCCGCCGCGCGCCCTGACGGGGTCCCTCCCGGGTGTGTGGGGTTTCGGGTCTCCAAAAACGCCCGCCGGATTGTCTTGCGTACCGCGCTTCCGGCGGGTCTCCTTCGACGTGAGCTGCGGTGCATCACCCCTGGCGTCAAGGTTACACGGTGACGTGTTCGTGTACGAACACCTTGGAGCCTGGCAAAGCACTCAGACTCGGACAACCCCACTTGGAGGAACTGGTTATTGACCCAATGCCGGCGGCGAGGGGTGGTATGCTTGGTGGTCCTGGAATGATCCGGGGCCCACACCTCCGCGAGCGCGGGCCCGTGATGACCCATGCTGACGTGACGTATGACTTCGCGAATGCCACCATGTGCGCCGCGTTGCACTACTCTGTGCCCCCGCGAGGCATTTCTTGGCCACCTAGGAGGACGCGCTGTCAGTGAGGTAGTAATGGAGGCTTGCCATGTATTTGAGGGTTTTTAGAAGTTCAAAATAAAGACTTGCCATGGTTTAGAGAATAAAATTTGTACAAGTTGCCAAGATTTGTATAAGTAAATTTTAAAAGTTGTCATGTGACCATTGTGAACTTTCTAAATTTTGTAATGATTTTAGAAAAAATAAAATTTCTAGATTTGCCATGTGACTAGTACACGGTATTCCTACATTTGCCATGATATAGATAGATTTTTTTCTTCTAAACTTGCCATGTGAGAGTGCAAAGATTATCTAAATTTGCCATGAATTAGAGAAAAATTCTACCTCACATGTACAGTTGCAATGACGTGTGTATACGTGCCATGGGGGGTCTCTAATTGCATACTACATAAAAACAATTTGCCACCGGAATAACTTTTGTTGTTACAAGAACTGCTTGTCATCTATACAAGCTAACAAAACAGAAAAGTTTGAACAAAACCTATATGGAAACAATTTACTAAAGTTTGCCATCAAAACAACAAAGTGTGAAGAATATGGTAAAAAAGTATTTGTTAGAGTAATGGCGACTATCTTTAGGCACATAAAAAAGCATGACACTCAGGGCAAAATTTCAAAATTTTCCAATAACTCATGGCAAATTTATGCAGGCATGTTGCAAATTAGAAATTTTGGTGTTCCTAAATCATGGAAAGTGTAGGGATTCTGTCCTCTAAATAATGTCAAATTTTCAAAAATGTTAATATTGGTCACATGAAAAATATAGAAAAAATATTATGAATGAAGGCAAGGTTGGAAAGATTGTAAAAAAAATTGCATACCCAATTTAGACAATTTAATTTCCTAAAATCATGGAAAATAAAAAAATGTGACAATGGAATGGCAAAGTTTAAAAAAAAACATGGAATGGATAAATATGTAATGGCCACATGGCAAATGTAGTTGTACATCAAGGCAAGTCTATTTGTTTGTATGAAAAACCTTGAAAATATTGCAAACATGGAAATTTTGAAAAAAAAATGTTGTAACTTATATCATGACAACTTTAGAAAAAAAATCATTTTCTCAGGCATGGCAATTTTAGAAAAAGTTTGCAATAGACACATCAAAAATTTAGAATGTTTTCTGTCCATACATGTTGGCAAGTTCAGAAATTGTTGTGGTGTTTCGCATGACAATTTTTTATTTTCTTTTGTTTCCGAACATGATGGAAAATTTGCCATCCTAATTTATGTGGAGCTATCATGACCATATACTAAAAAAATCATCAAAACGGCAGAGTTTGATGAGGCGAGTATTATTATTCCCAAAAGCCTAGAGTTAGAGTTCGAAAAGTTGACATCCTAAGTTATGTGGAACTACCACCACCGTATACTAAAATTTGCCATAAAATAGTAGGAGTGTGATGAAAAGTCGCTAGAGTAATGGCAACTATCTATATGTACATGAAAAGGAATGACACGCAATGCAAAATTAGGAATCTGTTCTTTAACTCATGGCAAATTTATACACAAACATGGAAATTTTAGAAAAATTTGTGTTCCTAAATCATGGCAAATTTAGTGATTTTGTCCTTTAAAGCATGGAAAATTTTGGTCATATGACAAATATAGAATAAACACCTGATGACTGCAGGCCATGTTAGAAAAAAAATGTAAAAAATCGCAAGGCAAATTTACACAATTGAATTTCCTAAACTCATGGCGATTGAGAAAATTTATAACAGTGACATGGCATTGTTTATAGGTTTTTGTTTTATAAAACATTGCAATTTGTAGGGAATAGAATGTAATGGTCACTTGGCAAAATGTAGTTGTACATCAAGGCAAAGTGTATTATTTGTATACAAAATCTGAAAAATCATGTAAACATGGAAAAAAATAAAAAATGTTATACACATCATGGCAACTTTAGAAGAAAAAAATTGTTTCCTAAGACATTGCAATTTAGAAAAAGTTTGCAATGGTCGCATGGCAAATTTAGAATGCTTTTGTTGGCATACATGATGACAAATTCAGAAAAATGTTGTGATCCTTCACATGACAATTTTAGGTATTATTTTTTTCAAAACATGGTAGCAAATTCAAAAACTGTATGCTATGTTTCCATGGCAGATTCAGAAGAAAAAAATTGCCGTGTAGATAATGGCAAATGAACCTAATAGTAGCCATAACTTAACCATTTAAGTTGGCACACACCATATGAGCAAAAATTTCGTGTTTGTGAATTGGAGGAGCTAGACATCCAGATGGACGTGGTTTATGCGAAATTCATCTCTAAAATAAACTAAAAACGACAGGGGGAATTGGGTTCATACCTGCACTACCCGCACGAGCGGCTCACTCTCCCGGGACCACTCCTCTGCCCCGCTGCCCTCCACGAGCGGTTCCGTGTTCCGTCGTGGAAATGCATCTCCTACTGCCCCTGGCACCACTTCCACATACCATCTTCTGCTATTCATCAATCATCGCCACCCTTGGGGCCTCGGGGGCACCACCGCCGTGAGCACATGTTGTTTTTCTCATGCCTATCCCCGACCCTAGCCATTGTCGCTCACGCCGCACGCAGGCCCTCTGATGCTCCTATTCACGTGGCCGATGCGGGCCCTCCGGTGCTCCTCCTCGCGCAGGTGCAACCATGACGTAGACGCGCCGGTGCGGATGTGAGCGAGAAGGGGGAGGTCGATGAGGAACAACATCCAGTGGTGTTTCCCCGATGAGTTGCTGTTGGTGTGCACCTTCCCCAACTGGATGAGCGTAGAGCCCCGACAGAAGTTGACACGGCGTCCGTCTTCACAAACAGTTTCTGCACCTCCCGCCCCAACTGGATGAGCGTAGAGCCCCGACAGAAGTTGACACGGCGTCCGTCTTCACAAACAGTTTCTGCACCACCCGCAAAAAAATAAGAAGAACAGTTCCTGCACGGCGGCCTCCATGACGTCGAGTGTGTTGATGCTAATCTATCCCGAAAACGAAACTGTATTCTTTTTTTTTGGGTCCTCTTGATCTCTATTGCTCAAACATTCATTTACAAAATATCTCAAGTTTATGAAAAAGGGTTTCTCCTCGCTTTGTATTACAAAGCAACCACCAGACACATCGCACTTCCGCTCGGGTCGAGGCGCTCAAATTCTCTCAATTTGCTTTTTTCTTTTTTTTTTAAATGAAGGAGGACCCCGGCCTCTGCATCTAGACGATGCATGCAACCACTTTATTAATTATTCACACAAGACCTTACAAAGTCATACAACAGTAAGACTGAAGCCACCGTCTAGGCAACAAAAGTGTCGCTACTCCTATCCAAGAGATGAAGGGATGCTGATAGTCTGGGCCTAGTACCAAACAGACCTCGTAGCCAAACCTAACATCTAAGACCTGAGGTCCCATCCAGGTCGCCTGCCAGGTATGGGTCACCTACCAGTCCGGCGCACTACTCAACCAGGACGCCTGCCGGGTCTGAGGCCGCCGCAGCCACCTGCCACCAATCCATCTTCAGAGTAGTACTGCTGCATCTACCTTGCCCGGTCTAGCTGCCGTCGACGCCACCACGACGCCAGACCGCGTCACCCTCCTGCGCGAGTCCATCTCCGCGCATCGGACGCAGAGTCACCACAGCGCCATGCCGCCGAGACCCGCCGCCATCAATGAGTGAGATGCTGCACCGCTCCACCAAAGAATCCGTCCTCTGATCCTGCATCCAGCCGCTGCTCAAAAACGATGCCCCCGTGAGGGAAAACGACGCCCCAAAAGCACCGCCATCGTCCGATCCGGAAACTCCAGATCAAGGTTTTCACCCAGAGCAGTGCAAGCAAGTCGACAAAAGCTGCAGAGGCGATGTCTTCAACAAGATAACGACGCGAAAACGCCGCCATCGCCCGCCATGTCCCGAGTCATAGCACGGTTTTCACCGGCAGCCCCGTCTCCCCACTGTACGCCGGGACTAGATGCGAGAATCCACAACCATCTAGCCGACCACCTCCGGCGAAGAAGATGGCCACCACCTCCACGCCAAGGGCCGAAGCCCCCGACGTCCTCGTGTCGCATGCCTAGTCCAGAGGCCGCTTGCCGCGCCGGAACAAAGGATGCGCACGACGGCTCGAGGAACCACCATCCAGATCCGAATGGGATCCAGATCGAACACCCTAGCCGCCGACGTGATCTCTTCATCGCCGCCACCAGCACGACAACCCTGGTCGCCACCGGCCTGCGTCATCGCCCTTGGATCGGCCGGAGTGGGTCGCCGCCACCCAGATCCGATCGCCGACCGAGGAAGATTGCCGCCGCCGCCGCTGCGGCCCGCAGGCTTAGCCTGCAATGCCCTCGGCGGCGGCGGCGGGAGGAGAGGGAGGCCCGGCGGGGAGGCCCCGGTGCGGCGTGGCGCCGCCGCACGGGGGGAGGAGGTCAAGGGGGAGGCTCACTATTGTTGTTGAAGAAAAGAAAAGCTACGATGGGAAGGAACAATCTCTACATTCTCTCAATTTGCTTGACCTTTCAATTTTTCCAATGTTGAGTGAATGAAATGACATTCTCCCTGGTCTGATTTATAGACCAGCAGTGAAACCGATTCTTGTACGCGACCAACAATAATTTCCATTAAATCAGGTGCATGCTTTCGATTTTTCTTTTGCATGAAATCAAGTGCATGCTTCAGAGTTGGAATGTTCAACCGGTGTGCATGCTTCAGATTTGTTTTTTAATTATGCATGCTTCGAATTCTAGGAAAGTCGTGATTCAATTATTTAGACGAAGAGATTGATTTTTTAAAGAAAGAGATGACTGATTTTTAGGCGAACCTGATTGCTGCCCAGTCGTTACAAGCTGCCAATCTGTGCATGCTTGCACTTCCTCCCATCGGCGCGTTTCGCCTTTGGCTCTGGTTGTCGCCGAGCGAAAGATGGAGCAGTTCATTCGAAAAAAGGTTTCCTCCGCTGTGTATTACAAAGCAACTAACCGATACAGTCAACAATAGATGCTGGGACGGAAACAGCACAATCACACACAATAGAAACGAAAGAGAAATAACAAAAGAAAAAATGCCGACAACAGCGGATCGACGGAAACGAAGAAGCTTCACGATCACTGCGACCACCGAAGATCTCCCACCAAGCTTCAAGGCTCCGAAGCACCGGTACCAATCAATACCTCCAAGAAGGACGACACGATGACGACGCTGCTGCCAAGGGTTTCCCCCGGTACGCGACGAGGCGAGAGGAAGGGTCGCCCCCGACGCCCTCCAGGAAGGTCCGGCGGCACCCACCGGCGTCACCGCGTCGATGTCGGATAGGCCGACAGGGGTTTCCCCCGATCCCAACCTTCACCTCGGATGCTCCAGAGCCTGCCACCAAACCGACCACCATCTTGCGCCACCGTGGTCATGAAGCCTCCACGCCGTCTCACCACGGCATCATGAAGTGAGGCCTGCACAACGGGGAATAGGAGTCGGGACTAGGGACCGCAGCACCGTCGGCACGTGGGAGGGCACAACCTCCACCGCCAACGGCGGTAGCCGACCGGACACAATAGCAGGAGCATACCAGACCCATGGGCCCACAGGCCCTGCCAGGACCTCCACACCCGTAAAGCTCCCGCCATCGCGCTGCAGCAGGCACGCCGTCGGCGTCGCCGCCCCCCGTCCGAGCTGCTCCTCCTCCACACCACACAGACGACGACGAAGCCACATCGGGGGCCGGACCGCTAGGACCCAGATGGGCCCACACGGCCCAGATCTGGGCCGGGGGCGCGCCGCCGGCCAACCTGCGCCACCACGCCATCTCGCCGCCCAGGGGCCATGCCACCACATCGCGCGCCGCCGGCCACTGCTGCCGGGTCGCCGAGCCGAGGAGCACCGCCGCCGCCCCCATGCCCCGGGCAGGGAGCCGCGCACGCGGGGACAGGCAGTCCCGCCGCTGCCAACACCACCCAGCCAAGTGCTGGGGGCGACCGCCGGCGGCGGCAGGGAGGGAAGGGGAAAGGAGGGTGGCCGAAGGGGGGAGGGGCTCGCGCTGCCCCGGCCACCTCCCGGGGAGGCGGCACGAGGGCGGATCCGGGAGGGAGGAGAGGGGGGAGGGGGCGGGGACGGCCGGCGGCCGGCGGCGGCGGTGGCCCTAGGAAGACCGGCGGCGGGGGAGGGGGGGAGGGTGGGAGGAACCCTAGAGGGCCGGGTCGCACGAGGGTCACCTCCAGATGGAGCAGTTCACACCGTGGGCGTCGCCGAGGCTACAGTTGTGATCATGTGCATCTCCATGTAGGGAGGTCGAGGCCATGCCATCGTGCCTTGAGTTGGATGACGTCGTTGCTGCCACGATGAATGTTCGGCTGGCGTGCCAAGAGGCCACGATCTCGCCGCTAGTGCACGTTGCTTGCTACCACTACGGTGCAGCATGAAGAGGTCCATGTCAGTGGCATTCGTCGAGGATGCTAGCCGCCACTGCTGCTCTCCAAGTACGGTGCCAGCCGCGAATGGATGGTTGGGTGGAAAATGATATCGCTAATCAACCAGGTTCAAGCCCTGATGCTCGTATTTATTCTGAATTTATTTTAGAACTTTCGGCGATGCGTGTTCAATGGAAGAAAGACGTTCCCGTCGACCAAGAGAAGTCTATGGTGACTTCGTAAGATCTCAAGATGATATGCCGGCTCAGTCTCTCGGAGGTGCTCAAAGGAGTGAGGGTGCGCATGTGTGTGTTCATGGGGTGAGTGTATGAGTGTATATATGAGCGCTTGCATATGTACTGTGTTAAAAAAAAGTATGTTGCCAGCCAACCTGTGATCATAGTTTTGGACGAAGGCGTAGCAGGAGACCGGCGGCGTCGCGCTAATTCGGCTTACTTGGACGGTAGACGCCGATCTTTTGTATTTTATTTTTGTTGTTGCGTGGGAAGATTGTTTTTTTCTGTTGACTGTTGTTTTTATGATAGCTAACCAGTCTTGCCGACTGGTGGGAAGACTGGCTTTTATTACGTATGTGCATAGAAAGCTTACGTCCTATGCGTTAGGAAGTTTGCGTTAAAAAAAGGCTTTTATGCGGACAAAAGTTTTCTCGAGCGTTTTATACAGAAAAAAGTCTACATTTCACCCTCAAATGTGGCCGGAGGGATAAATAACCCCGTGAACTCCAATTTGGTATAATTTTGACCCCAAAATCCTTAAAACCGGATAAATCTCCCCATAGCCGATTTTGGTTCGACATAAACCGGTTTTGGGACACTGCTAATTGACGTGGCGCGGCTTTATGATGGGTATTGAGTGTTATGCCTGCTGACATGGCTTGGTTGCACCGGACCGGTTGAATGCATTGAACCCTCCTCTTTTCAGTCGGGTCGCCTCCTCTGCTTCCTTCTGCTCGTCGTCGCCGTCAAGGGCAAAACCGCCGCATCCCATAATCGAGAGGATGAAATCACGATTGGATTAAAGCCATGGGTTCCCGTACGTAATGCGAACCCGACTGCCCATCTTTATATATGTTCCGCTGATGATTTAGGGATTTCAGGGCGCGTGAGAAAGAGGTTTGTTGGAAGGGGGTTAGGGGTTTGTTGGTGTCCATCTGCTCGGCGGCATGCTGCTCCCACGCACCTCCCTCACTGGCCGGCTCACTGGTTGTTGCTCTGGTGTTTGAGCCTTTGGTGGTGAAGTTTCAACCGGCGATGAGGTTTGTAGCTTCGGTGCTGACTTTGGCTTTTTTACGGCGGCCACCCCATCTCTCACCACCTCCAGCCAGTCCCTGTCATCTCCTTATATCTCAACACGCTCCACTCCTACGGAATCACGGTACTTATCAGTACGAAGCCTGAGCTGATAGTGATATGGCAGAGTATATGAACCCGGTGAAGCAAAGTACATCTCACATATATCGAGGCAACTAACCCCATTTTTATCCGGTTTTTAGCCTTGGACCGGCATTTGACGCACATCATGTGCACCCTGATCACTATCTTTTGCTTAGAGAAGCAAAGCATACTTGTTTCAGTGGCAAATATTTATTCGGTTTTGAGGATTTTAGGGTGTATATCGTACAAAATTTGAGTTTAAGGGGTTATTCGTCTGCCAGGCCACATTTGGGGATGAAATATATACTTCCTTCTTTTATTTATTTTTTGAGACAATCACACGAAGCTCTTATTATGACGTCACAATGTTTACAGGGACGAACAAAAGATTTTCGGTGTGTCCTAACCAGACATGGCGACACACCCCTAACTTAAAAGCATGCTTCGCTAGATTGTGAGCCTCGAAATTCGAGCTCCTAAATTCATGGACGAAATTACAAAAAGTAAAGGTATTACTAGACTATGATTTCATGTATAATCGCTCCGTAACTTGTCATACTCCGATGCTCGATGTCGTCCACCACCACCTTGCAGTCAGAAGCTATATGTATCTTTGGTTCATTCAGATCCTGAGCGAGTGCTAACGCCTCCCTGACGGCCAAAGCCTCCAGTGTTGCAGCATCTCCAATCCCTTTGAAGCTGACCACCGATGCCCCCAAGAAGTTTCCAACATGGTCACGGCAAAGAGCAGCTACCGCCCCCCTTCTCCCACCTTTAGTTGCTGCGTCAACGTTTATCTTGGCCAGGCTCGCCGGCGGGCGTTGCCATTGTGTTGGCCTCAGAATAGGCTGGACTGTGGCATTCCTTCCTGGGGCTGCAATATCCTGAAGATCACCCAAATAAGCATTGATAAACTGATGAGTGGACATAGGGCTGGTAAAAATATCTTCATATATTGCCTTCCTCCTCGCTCTCCAAACAGCCCAGAGTGTTATAATCAGTCTTACAAACTCTGGTTGTGACAGTGCCTCATGCATCGCGAAGAGCCAGTGTTTGGCACTTGCATCGGTGTTCAAACTGATCTGTTCCACCAAGTGTTCATCCGATCATGCCCAAATGCACCTCGACATGGTGCAGTCCAACATTGCATGCCTCCACGAGTCCGGGGTTCCACACAGAGCATATAGGGGAGACTGTGACATGTGACGGTGGTGCAAAATGTCGGCTGTAGGTACTGAGTGCTGGGCTAAACGCCATGCAAAAACTTTCTGCTTCGACGGGACCTTTGTATGCCACAGTGACATCCACGCTTTTCCTTCCGGAGCCAACTCTGAGATCCCAGCTTTTTCTTCTATCCAATTCTCCCTCTGATATTTGGTATTCAGCACCATGTGATAGGCTGATTTGACTGAGAAAGTACCCCCACGTTCCCCGCTCCAGGCCCAAAAATCCTCGATGTTACGCGTGCATAGTGGGATAGCTAGAATTGCATCTGCATCAAAAGACATGAATACAAAACGGATGAGCTGCTCTCCCCAAGTGGGCGTGGTGACATCAATTAACTCAGCAACCCGGGTGGGAGGGTTTGCAACCAGCGAGGTGATGGGCCTCATCGGGCCTGTTCTGGGGATCCAGTTGGTCTCCCAGCTGTCTGTTGTAGCCCCATTGCCAATTCTACGAATGAGCCCTTGCTTCAAAATATCCCGTCCATCGATGATAGCTCTCCATATTTGTGACGGATGATTGCCCAACTCCGCTTCGAGGATCGAGCTTTGGGGGTAGTAAACAACTTTCAACAGTCTCGCACTAAGAGAGGAGGGATCTTGCAGAATCCTCCATGATTGTCTGGCCAGCAAAGCCAGATTAAAGATCTCCATATCTCGAAATCCCAAGCCTTTCAAGTGTTTAGGGTGTGTCAACACATCCCAAGAAACCCAGGCTGGTTTCCACTTCCCTTGCTTACTCCCCCACCAAAACTGTCGTATGATCGAGGTTATGTTCTCACACAATCCTCTCGGTAGCCGGAAACACGCCATTAAGTATACTGGTATAGCTTGGGCGACCGACTTTATTAACACCTCCTTTCCTGCAGCTAATAATAGCTTCTACATCCATCCTCTTATCTTTTCCCATATTCTGTCCCTTAGGTATTTAAATTTTCCCATTTTGGATTGGCCAACATCCGTGGGCATACCTAAGTATCTGTCACTTAGCGACTTATTATGAACATGCATAATATTTTTTATACTATCCCTTCTCTGTTGCGGGCACCCCTTGCTAAAATATATAGACGACTTCTTTCTTTTATCCAGGCATTGCCAATGGATGCCCTACTACAGGCCTGGGGCTTCAAGATAACAGGCACACCAAAACAGTTTACAGGCCAGCCCACATGCGCCAGCTGGCCCAATAGTGAAGCAGCACGCATGGCCTGGCCCCCTGACAATATATATAGGAGTACTTTTTCTCAAGAAAACAAAAATATGAGTACTTATAAACACGGCACACTTTAGTCGATTATTCGGCCAAAGCGCCACGTGCACCAATAAACAGTAAATAAATTCAGAAGGAAAAACTGCTTCTTTTCCCTCAAAGATGCTCTAGTGTGAGTGCCATGTGCATCGGATGAACAGTAAATTCAAAGAAAATGGCAATTTTTGGCATAAAAGATGCTTATCATGGCAAAATAACACTGAAGGAAGTCTTGACAAAAAAAAATCTGCTCCAAACAGTGTTTTTTTAAGTTTCTCTGAGACACAATTTTTCTCTCAAGAGCTCGAATGTCATTTTGCCACAAATTTTTGCACATTCAAGCATCTCTGATGCCAAAAAATATCAGATTATTTTGAATTCTTTTGCTATTTTATTTGAATTCACTGTTCATGATCTGCACTTGGGCACCGAACAACGGACAACTGACATCTTTTTTTGTTTCTAAATGAACAACATTCACACATAGCCCATCCAATATTCAACAACACTTTTGGCAGCAGAGACAAATGTACGTTAGCGAAGTTCTATTTTCTCCTCCTTCACTCATCTTCGTCGTCGCTTTCAAAAACAACGCCCTTCCGGCGATGAACAGTCGCAGGCTGTTTCCTCGGCGGGGAATCCTCGTCCGAGTCCACCTCCCTGCGCCTTTGGCTCCCACCCACTGCTGACTCTCTCTTCCGCTTTGGTTCCTGCACAGCCAGTTCCAGTTTGATTAACATTATTACCATCTTTCCTCCATTGAGTAGTCAGTCGGCCATGACTGAATGACAGGTTAAATGGAAATCATGGTGCTTCCTTCTGTTCTGGTTACCATCTCACTCTCAGATCAACACGGCAGCAGAGCGAAAGAAAACTATCTACAAAGTCCGACATCTAAAATTTCAATTCAAATTGGCGACCGTATTCCTAATGTCAGAGTTACAAGCAATCTTGTGTTTGCCTGTTATTGAACTACTTAATTCTTTACCGTGTATGCCAGGTAAGAGGACCTGACTCTTGCTAAATTGGATGGTTACTGCAGTTTACCACACAACCTACTTCTTAAAAGGAAAACTGAAGTTTGAGGCAGTGGCATCTTACCTGGATTCCTTCATCTGACATAGGCTCCGGGTCTTCCTCATATTCATCCTCCTCATCCAGCTCTTCCCTTCCACCGGTGGGAGAGTGCTCAATGTCCTCGCCTAAAGTTTCATACTCTGACTCCTCCCTTTCACTCTCAGAGTACTCCTGGCGTCTCGCCGGGCGAGAAGGAGGGAAGGACGGTTTGCGAGGAACACCTCTGCTCATATTCGACTGAGAATGTGCACAGAATACATGTAAGCATTGACAGTAATAAATTTGTTCAAATGAGAATGCATCTTTGCCCAGTTATCCACCTTCTTTGCGTTAATTATACGCCTTTCACCTAGTGCTTCAGCCTCCAAGTCATCCTCAAAATGACCACGAGATGCCATTCGCCGAGAGCTGTAGTGGTTGTCAGTCTCCTCATCCTGCCAAAAGTAAGTATATGTTCAATGAATTCTTGCCACATTCCGCTACTACCCGGAAGAGCGGAGCTAGTAACACACAAGAATAGCATTCATGTCCCAAGACAACACAGTAGTCACCCACAGCCCACAAATACAACCTCACTTATTTAATTCAATCTAAGAAAAAGTTATCCAGGCAAGTAAATCAGCACAGCACTTCATACTCTCTAGTCTTACAAAAACAGCTACTGAGCATGTATCTCCAGGTCCCATGGCAACATGACAGTATCAGAATAAAATTACCCACCTAGGCAAAAATTGCAGATGTACATTCAAGAAGGTAACCCAGAGTTGGAGTAAACTAGGGAAGCATGAAATGAATTTCATACAGAACTATACTTCCCATAGTATGACCTAGAGTAAGCTTTAATAAGTTCACACTAGATCTGTGATTAAAATATAAAAGAAATATACAGTTAGATCTAAATGATTGGTGATTGTTAAATGACATTTACTAGTGTAGGTCAAGAGAAACTGTGCTTACACTGTATATCATTTATTCTTAAAACTAACACTGTATATACCAGAATAGCTAGTTGTACCATAATCTTCTTGATTGGCAAAAAGCAGCGAAACAACAACCCACCTCATCTAATGCATCTTCCAAAAACCCTGGAGAAAGCTGCCTTCTTTGCCTGGCAGGTTGTGTGTATTTGCGGTTCACCTTTTCTCGTTTGCGTTGAAGAATTGAATGAGCTCTAATACTTTGGCCCTCAGCCTGCATAATTACTATGTCAGTGAAAAAGGAAAAACTTTGCTGAAAATGCATACAAAATCGGTTTTGGTGGGGGAAAACGGAAAAAGAGGTCAGCAATGAACACAATTAATATGCCTCCAGAATGGGACAAGAATCACAATTTATTGTTGCACCTTCATAAATGGCAACTTCACTTGATTTGATGTTTGGAGTGTTGGTTGTACTGTGTCACACTGAACGCTATGGACAATTCAGGGTGTTCAAGACTTCAAATACGATCAGACTCAACCTGTTGAATCCATTACTCATTTTCTCTTTGTACTGTTTTAGCCAACGTGGTTGGAGCTAGTTAAGGAAATGAACTACAGCCATATTCATCGGTTTCCATAGTTTGTATCCAAACCGGGTTGAGAACCCCTAACCATAATCATGAGATTACAAATCGAATCATTAGTACAAGAACTATTAGACCCTACCCTTAGATCAGTTAGGCTGACACTTACTGAATGGAACAAGAAACACAGAGAAGAACTTCTGAACCAGTCAAGCTCAAACTCTACAAAACAAAATGGGTTTATTAATGTTGACTTATGTGTTGGTATGTATGCAATGGCAGAGGTTCAGACCAAAATAAGTGGGGGCCAACATTGATTAATAGATGACTTAGGCAATACATTTAAAGGTCAATTTTCTCATGTGTCTTCTGCAACGGATTCATGAAAGCAAGGGGTTTCGTGTCAAATGGTTGTCTAGAGGAGTGAGTACAAATCTCTACAGGTTTCTGATCTTAGAACTCATCCTCCCATCGTTTCAGGGCTATAGAAAAGAGGAAACACAAATAAAACTGTCGGACTCGTCCAATGTTCTGAGAATGGAAGCTGCTAAGGGTTGACCGAACGTCCAATAGGGTTTATCCAGTCATCAAGTCCCATGATCCAGCAGGGAGGGAAAGCAGGAATTTGAAGATCAAGCAGAGAGAGGACGAGCAGAGCAAAGGGCTGGGCTGGGCTGGATTCTGTTTTTCTGGTGAAACAGCCACCCATTTTTTGTTCTCTGATAATGGGGAACATTGCATTTGTAGGCTTAATATGGTAAAAACATGCTCTTCATGAGGTTCCCAGCACCAGCATGAAGCGCTGCAGACCCTACTAGGAAGTAGTAATTCAACTATCTTAGGGAAAAAGAAACATACATGTGGAGAACATGGCAAGCCCCTATGGCTATCAGTAAGAGAGATGCATGGAAAGTGGACGTGTAACAAGACACAAGTGTTTTTATATCTGACATAGGAGCCTTAGCTTAAGCAGCTAAGTTCGGCAAACACAAATCATGGACAAGTCAATGAGCATATTCAACCACTGGACTAAACAGTGGAGTTTTTGTTACCCTTTCTTTTTCCTGCT
Source organism: Triticum aestivum (assembly GCF_018294505.1). Taxonomy (NCBI): domain Eukaryota; kingdom Viridiplantae; phylum Streptophyta; class Magnoliopsida; order Poales; family Poaceae; genus Triticum; species Triticum aestivum. The sequence goes on from NC_057799.1 coordinate 323,018,755, forward strand.
TCACTCTCTCAGGATCCTTAGCATCATACCACTTTTGCATCTTAACAGTTTTCTTGTTCTGGGAATCAACAAGAGCGGTTAATAAACGATGTGACTTTGAAGACAAGGAAGATGGCATAAATCTCATTTTCTGTAGAAGTCTTCCTTGTGATTGTAGAACTCCCTGCATTATGATTCAAAAATAATCAAGCCAGTGAAACTTATTATGGATGATGTTGAGAGTATAGATGAACAAAGAGGCCGTACGAAATGCAATTGGAAAGCAGACAAGAAATAGTTTACCTTCCCACTCCTCAGAAACAGATGGGACTGATCATGATTTGCTTCATGTACGGATATATCAAGAACTTCATTACCAATCAGCAGCTGCATGGTTCCATCTTTCCATTTGACAAAGCGTGCATTACTTTCAACCTGCAAGAAATCAATGTGCAAAGCTTCAATTATCGGTGGGGAAAACAAATCTCAGTAATACAGCAGCAAAAAAAATGCATCACGTGCATAGGTCTTCAAGGTGGAGGGAAAAGATAGCTGTAAGGAAAACAAGAACATCGCCAAATTGAAAGAACATAGAAGATCAATGAAACCATCATGATGTCATAAGTAGAGTGGTGACATAATCTAGATAGGAATATGCCATATCAACTTCAAGGAGAGAGAATTTGAAAATATGGCAATGTAAACATAAGTTTGTAACTGACTATAACACCAAATGATTTCATAATACTACATTGCTGCATGAAAAATGTTTCACTTACTGATGTAGTGCCATCAGCATTCTTGACAGTTCTCCACCGCACAATATTGTCCTCCAGTCGTATTTTTTTCTTGGTCCCAGATTCATCTGTAACGTAAACATCTTCTTCCACATATGTTTTGGGATCAAAAGGCCTCGGATCAATCCCCATTATGTTTGATACCTTGATCACGTTCATCTACAAGATAAGAAATCATTAGGTAACAAAACCCTGCCTGAATAGCTGCAGAAGTGCAAACCTATTCAGCATGGATCATAACATTCTGTCATTCTTACCAAAGCCCATAGAACATGAGATGACCTATGATAAGGATATGTATCTAGACCAAAATGTTTTCACCATCAAGTACAAGAATGTTGTTCATCAATCATCACACACGAGTTATTTCCTTCCCAACAATGTTGCTCATCAATCATCACAGCACAAGTTATTTCCTTGTCATTTTATTATACCAGACAGGTGTATACCAGGTGTAAAACAGAACATCACCCGTTAGACTATTAAGGAGTAACAGATAGCAAAGAATAATAAAGAATGATGTGCATGTACACCATGCACAACAGAAAAAGGCATGCAACGTCAAAATAAAATTGTTGGATACAATAAAGCAAATAGGCTGAGCTTAAGAGAACAGGCTTATATATAGACAAGATAATATCGCTACTAGACTTCAAAAGCCAAGAGACTGTTGTCTACAGATTTCAAACAGTAATCAACCATCAAATGATAAACCACATGCACCAGTACTCAACCATATCATCAGAAAAAAAGAGAGAGAAGAGACTGAAAGGCACCCCTCGCAGAGAGGGAGAGAGAGACTGAAAGGCAAGATTTAAATGTGAAGTTAACTCACTCTGTCCGGTCGAGCTGGTGGCTGCTGACGTGGAACCACCAAGTTCAACGGTGGACCAACTGGCTTCTCTTTTGTTTTTGGCTCGCGGTTGTCATCTGAATCATATCGTATATCATCATCAGCCACGACATCATCTGGCTGCAAGTCTTTCTCATATTGCAATTCATCCTCCATGGGCTACAGAAGAAGAGAATAAGGGAAATTTATTGTGTGCCTAGAGATGAAAAGGCTTTAAATAACAAGATAATGTGTAATAGATGGGAAAAATCATCAAACCTGATTGGAAGCACAGATCAATATTCATGCAGAACAAATGCAAGAAACGCAGAAGGTTTAAGTTGTTCGCATGACTACTTAGTTAAGCTAAGATTTATTTAGGGAAGCACAAAATGGCAAATACAAGGGTAAAATGAGATAAAAGACCACCATATTTGCCACTGTTCTGTGTCGATAAAAAAAACTCGGTTACACTAACATGTACCGCATTATCCTTATCATCCAGTAAGCAGCTACGCATTGCTGTCTAGACTCATAACTGTGACTAAGATCGCTTCTGGAGATCTGGAATTTCTATATTTTACTGAATGGATGAAAAAGGAAGAATTTGGGATTTGAATCTTACATTGGAATCTTCGTCAATTTCATGCGGGGCATGATAAGGAGCAGGTTCATCTTCATCGCTATCACCAAACACATCACGGACAACTTCATGATCTCTCTCTTCCTCCATTGGGAAGGATCTACATAAGAGAAGAATATGAATGCACTGCCGAAATAATGAATCATTTAGTCAACCATGGAACAAATTACTTAGTAATGTCAGGTCTAGCAAGCATAAAACGCATAATATTTAACAAAGTAGCATTCTAGTTTTCCTTGCCTTGGTTTCCTTTGAGGAGCTTCCTCATCTTCAGGAGCTTGACCAGCATAATAATTATCTTCAGACCCCTCAGATTCAGAGGCAACAACTTCCCTTCTTCTACTGGGAACCGCCTGCTGCTCGTAGCCATCTTCTTCACTGTCCATGCCTCTTGCGTCAGTTTGCATCACCCCATCACTCAGTTCTCTTTCTGGTGAGCTCTGAACCTTTTCCGGGTCACTTTCTCCTTGATCAAGATCAGCAGGATGGGCCTCTGTTTCACTTTCCTCTTCCATTCCAAGTTGGCCCTCACTCTCACCTTCTCCTTCCGCTTCTCCTTCCCCTCCATTCTCTGCCTCACCCTCCCCTTCTTCCTGGATAAACATATCAGTAAGAAAATGTCACATCAGATGGCTTAATCAATGTCGACGCAGAATTAGGGATATGAAGAAATCTACAGGAGCATATCTTTAACTCTTTAGCAAGACCAACATTCCAGATTTAAAGATTCATTTTAAAAGTAAGAGTCATCGTTGTTCCAATCACTTGCTAGTTGCTACACAAAATTCCCAGGATATACAGAGATTGCATCACACAACAATCAGCAAGCTGGCGCATGCACGCGCCTACAATTCTCCACCTCGCCTAAACTTACGAATTTCTACTTCAAAATGTTTCAGTTAGATTTCCCAGGATCAATTAAAAACATAAGCCCACAATTTCTCGAGCAATTTTGGGCCCGGTCTCGAGGCTTCGAATCGACAGTTCCCCAAAGAGAAAACTAAGCCCTAGCCCAGGATGGGGATTGAGAGAGTAGAGCAGGGGAGATCAATCACGGCGAGAAGGGGACTGGATGTGTGTTACCGAGTGGTAGGCGTCGTGGGAAGGGCCGTGGCTGCGTCCCTCGTCTTCTTCCTCCTCGTCCTCCTCTTGGTCCAGAACTTGGCGATGGCGCTGCATCTGCTGTGGCGGCCCCTGGTCGTCATCGTCGGCGACCTCGATGGGGTCGTCCTCCTCTTCGTCCTCAGACTGGTCGCCGAAGAGGTTCTGCATCATCTGGTTGCGCGTCTCCTCCTCGACATCCCTCTCCCGGTCACCGCCCGCCATCGCCGCCGCCGCTGCTTTCCGCTCCTGTTTGGGTTTCTTCAGTTTCCGCTCCGAGGCGAGTTTATGCGTGGGTCGCGTGGCGTTCGAGCCACTGAAGAAAATTGCGTGGGAGACAGCTTTTTTTTTAGGGTTGCGTGGGAGACAGCTATAGATCCAACTATAGGACCCACATACAATCGACTTCCGGAGAATTTCGTTTGTACTTTTTGTTTTCAAAGAGTTTTTTTTACTTTCTTTTTTTTAGGAAATTTGTAAACAGTATTTATAATTGCATCTCAAAAGAAGTAGGAGTATTTGTAATGAAATATAACTAGCAAACGAGCTTATTTTGATATTGAGCAGACAAAATGTTCATGAATTATAATATTACAGTGCACGACCATGATAGGCCTTGGAAGATTGGATGACATCAAGTTCATGTTTGCGATGGCAGGGCATGAATTATAGTAATACACCTGGACAATAATAACAATGGATGATGGACAATGTCTAGGGCCCATTCTTTTGGACTGCTGATATGGACCGAACCTCGTGACGCGATCTGGTATGTTGTTGCGGCCCGATCTTTCACGACACTCCAACACCAATAGCAGCAACCTCTTGCCCGCGCACACGATGTACACGAAATACATGGTTTGAACCTTGCGGCTCAATACGAGAAAACCAATCTCGACGACGGTACTCACGCACAAAACAATTTTCTCGTCGAGAAATCGCAATACAGAGGTTTTTTTAAGCTTTCTTCAAAACTTAGGGATTTTTAGACAGCTTCCCCTAAAACTTGATATGGGTATTTACCAAAAAAAATCGTTTTATTCATAAAATAACATGCCTTTACATGGAACGTGATATGGCTATTTATACTAGTATAACTGACCCATCTAACAATGATTAAACACACGCAAGCTTTCGTATCTATTCCTGACTTCCAAACGGAAACAACTAAAGACAGAAATGACTTGATATTTTTCTTAAATAGAACTCTAAACTTGAAAATGATTAAACACACGCAAGCTTTCGTATATCTATTCCTGACTTCCAAACGAAAACAACTAAAGACAGGAAATGACTCAATATTTTTCCTAAATAGAACTCTAAACTTGACACAATATCTTGCGGATCTCTTTGGGATGGGCCCCAGCCAACAACAGAACATAATGAAATATATTCACGCACATCAGGACTCCTCCTGGCAGCTTCACGTGTCTTCTCTTTCCATGGTAGAAAAATAAATAGCTCTCTATTTTTAATCTTGTTGACCGAACCAGACCAATCTGATCTTGTCTTAGTCTTTGTATCATAGTAGGACTCTTTTTCTTTCCATGATGTAATACTCTGATACCAACTGAGGAGGGCACGACCTCGGACGCGCCACTAATTCGGCCCAATCTTTTACGATGCAACGAACTCCTCCAAGATCCACGATAAAATCTCCCAATTACGCGATGCAATACACGTAACCTGAAGATGGGGGGACGACGACCAGCGGACAATCCCTCGACACATGAGGAACCTCCCGCCGTGGTACACGTAACCAGCACGCAACCCGTCGGTGACGACGGACCTCGAGCCAAGTGCAACTTTCGAATACAAAATTCACACAATAATAAATATGAACGGCACCCAAAGAGGATCGCTTAATATCGATACATAATTGTTGTCTAAACTCTAGAACATAGTCTAATCCTTACCAAATCACTTGATTGGCTTTATATTGTAGCCGCACACCCTACCTAGCTTGGAAAGCAAGCCCTCACGGTAACACCTAGGCATATCTAAACCGACTTGGTATATCTATCTACTATCTCTATAAAAGCACACAGTGCGGAGATCCAAAACAGCATCCTGTCCATTTATTGATCCCCGTGCGGTCCAGATACATCGCTAAAACGTGTTTGATGTAAAGTAAAATGTCCTTTTAGCAACCTCCCTGCGTCGCACACCTCCACCCACGTCCCCCACCTCTTAAAAAAAAGTCCAATCGCGGTTAAAAAAAGTTCAACCAGATCGCACGATACCCTCCCCTGACCGGCTCACTGAAATTCCCTATCCACCTCCTACCTCACACCTGCACGCTCACCACCCCATTCGCCTCGCCGCTGCCTGTCTGACATGTCGTCCGTCCCCTCTGCCCGTTATCCCCTTCGAATCCAGCGAGAGACATGTGCGATAGGGCCATAGGGATTAGCTAGCTCCTTCCCCAGTTCCCCTACAGACCCGGCGGGGACTGCTCCCATCGCTGGCCCCGCCTTCCTTTCCATTACTCGAACCATGAGCCATTGTCGAGTATGCAGGAGCTGCTGCTGCCGCCGGCGCCGAGGACGCGGGCGTTGCTAGGTTCGTCCCACAACGCGCCGATGCGGGAGCCGCCGCAACTATAGCGCGTCGTTCCTCGGGACGAGATCCCACATCCCCTCCCTTCCACGCCGATGCGGGAGGCTACGATCTGGTTGTCGTGGTCGCGATGGCCTGGACATTGCCGCTGCCACTGCTCCACACCTCGTGCAAACTGCACTACCCCGACGCCGCAGTCACCATCGCCCACCTCCTCGCGCGGACACCATGGCCTGGGCGCGGCAGCTCGACTCCGTGTCACAACGCGTGGGCGGAATTTCAGCAGAGCAACTTTGGCCCGTCCAACTTCCAGGTTTAGTATTCCTATTTTTATTATACTTATTGCTCGAGAATGGATACATATCGTGATAGATCAGGAAGTCTCTTCCAGAACTGTTCATGCAGTCATGGGTGATGCCATGATGGATGTTGCTGCTTGATACCGAACTATGAATAAATCAGCTTGATGCTCTTTTATCTTCATCGTCATGCATCTGCTATCTTCCATCTTGGGGGAATTGGTGAAATAAGGGATGATAATTGATTAGAGGAAGAAGAAAGATAATATATACTTGTAACACCCCCGGTTGTCGGTGTACTAAAGTTTGGGCCCTTTAGTAGCGCATACTTGTGCACGGGCGGTTACAGCCATACTCGCGGCAAGGCCTGGCGGGGGCAACTGGGAGCAAATACAAGGCGACCAAGATGGATCCGAACCAGTAATGAGAGAACAGAAGACAAGCTGAGCCCCCGGCAAGATTCTTGCTGGGATGGTTTGCGAAGCCCCCAGCAAGATTCTTGCCGGGATGGTTTGCGAAGCCCCGGCAAGACCACCACCCTTGAGGTTGAGAGCTCTGACACCATCAACAATGTCAAGACCAAGATTCAGGGGCGTTTGCGTGGTGGCATGCAGATCTTTGTGAAGACTAAAAGACGAAGTACCCAGCAAGATTCTTGCCGGGAACGTTTGTGATGCCCCGGCAAGAATCTTGCCGAGGATGTCTACGAGGCCCGGGCAAGACTCGCACCGGCAAGGATCCCACCGCCCTGCCACCGCTCCAGCGCAGCGACTAGTCTGCCCGCCTGGCCCCGTGAGCCTCGTCATCCTCCATACATGTCGAGATGGGGTGAGGCGGCGACGGACGGGATGGGCTCTGTTTCCGTCCCCAAGAAAGTTAGGGACACGTAAACGGTGCATTAAATGCGTTTGTCCTAAGACGATAGGGATAAGTATGAGCACTATAGCAGCTTTACACCTCATGTATGCACTGTACGCCACTATGATAGCCCCTTGGTATAAAAGGAGGCCCAAGGCGATACAGAGAGGGACGTTTGGACTTTCTGGCCCAGTTTGCATGCTTACCAGCTAGCCAGAGCTCAAGAACTCTCAATACACTAAAGCAGGACTAGGGTTTTACGCTTCTCAGCGGCCCGAACCTGGGTAAAAATCCCTGGTGTTGATCGTTGGATCTGCTCTTTGTGCACGCCTCTTTCCCTGCCAAACCATAGAAGGGATCCACGTGATCCCATATGTGTCGTTTCCCCGACATCTTTGGCGCGCCAGGTAGGGGGAAGAAGGTTGCGCGAACCTGATCTAGCAGTCAACGCGTCAGTCTCTTCAACGTCTTCATCATCATGCTTCCCAAGAGGAAGGGCATCACGGCGATTGGTTCATCTACGACCGATCTGCCCGTACCAACATGGACGGGCGACGGGATGGACGCGGGTGGAGGACGAGGTGGAGATCATGAGATTCCATGGCATCCTGGCGACCGGAGCCAAGTGAGCGGTATCGTCCGCGGCCGCGACGACAGCCCTGCGCCGCTGGGTCCAAGGACGGAGCAGTGCTGCATACGGGCGACGTAGCGACCTCCAAGGGTGGAAAGGCGAATTCCAAGACACCCCCATCGGCGCATGCGCCGCGGTCTTCCCAGGTCGTGCGCGATGAGCAGCGCCGCGACGTCGGTGACCCCAAGCATCCCCATGGAAAGGGCCCTCAGCATCATTCCTGAGATGCGCAGGGCCAGCATGCATGCCAAGATGCCGTTGGAAACGGCGCACGACCGCAGAACCATGATGGAGCTCCTTCTAACACGGTTAGGAGTCAGAGCACCTCACGTTCTTCGCACCTGTCGATGCCGCCTACACCAGCAGAAGCGTTGGCGCGAGCACAGCTGCTCCTGGATTTTCCTTCTGCTGCGGAGAAGCTCGAAGAATGGAGAGCTGCTATCCAGAGACTTATCAGTTTCGCCAATAAGGACGGGCAGCAGCAGGCAGGGCCTTCGCGGCGGCGGTCCACCAAGCCGGCGCGTGCCGATGGCGGAAAGAACGGAGGTGGTGCGCCATGGTGCACTCTCCTCCACCACGACGACAGCGGTCGCCAGTTCGGCGGGTTGATGCCCGCGATGATGGATCCACGGCGTCGTCCGATCCACGAACTCGCCGCGATCAACGTCAAGTTCTTCGGGAACGAGTCAAAGAAGACGCTCGAACCACCATCGAGCGGCGGCGGGAAGCGCGCCATCAATCTGACAAGCACGCAGGGCCCACTGTAGACGAGCCTGCGCCGGGGGATTCTGGTGACGTACCTTACAAGGTGGGTTGTCCAGCTTTTACCCGTGAGCTGCGGCGAGTCCAGTGGCCCACTTCCTACACGTTCAAGCCAGAGGTCCCGTAGAAATACGACGGCAAGACTCACCCGTCGGAGTTCCTGAGCATCTACACCATCGCGGTGCCGGCTGCCGGGGCTCGAGACGACAAGGTGCTCGCCAACTACTTCTCGTTGGTACTCAAGCCCAACATCAGGTCGTGGTTGATGCACCTGCCAGAAAATTCCATCTCTTCATGGTCAGATATGTGTCACGAGTTTGTTGGCGCCTTTACCGGAGGCCACCAAGCTCGTGGCCAGGCAAGTGATCTACATCTCATCCCCCAGAAAGAAGGTGAAACCTTGCGCAAGTACATACAGAGATTCAGCCCTGTACAGTACAACATCCCAGACGTTCATGCTGCCGCTGTTATCAGCGCGTTTCAACAGAATGTGCACAATCGCAAGATGTGTGAAGAGCTGGCGATGAACAAGGTTAATTAGGGATGTAGCCGAGCTTTATGTTTTAGCCGATAGATGTGCTCGTGCTGAAGAAGGAAGGAGATACCCCGGCGAAGAGGCCGGCGTGGGAACTGACTCAGGAGACGAAGACGCCGCCGCCCCGGCAAAGAAGGGCCGACAGCGTAATAGGAAGCGCAAGGGCAAGACCGTGCTTGCTGTCGAGGAGTCCGGCAGCCCCCACACCGCTAAGAAGGCCAAGGTTGATGACCCTGACAAGGAGGTTGCCAGGTGCGCCGCCTGTCAGGCCTTGGCGGGGCTGCCGACAAGCCGGAGGGCTCCGACAAGCAGTATTGCAAGATCCATCGCACCAAGGGCCATGATCTTCAGAACTGTCGGCAAGTTGAACAGCTTGTCGAGAGGCAGAAAGCTGAATATGAAAGGCGAGACAAGGAGAAGAGCCAGGATGGTGCTGAGGGGTCCGGCAAGAAACGTGGTGGCCGAGGAGGTCGCCGCGGCAAGTACAAACAACAGGAGAGGCCTGCTCGAGGCCGCGACAAGAAAGCGGGTGATGATGACCACGAAGAGGACGACGAGTCCAGCGAGCATGAGTTTCAAAAAGCTACAGAAGCCATGTGCATTGATGGTGGCGCCTCATTGCATTCTTCTCACCGCCAAAACAGTGGGCGCGCGAGATAAATGCGACAGAGCCATCGGTCGACGCCTAGAAGCCGTTGAGATGGTCCAACACGCCTATCGTTTTTTACGCTAAGGATCACCTTAATCACACAATAGCGGTCGGGGGTTTGCCATTGTTGGTTTCGCCAATGATTCACAACCTCAAGGTGACAAAAATGCTAGTTGACGGTGGGGCCGGTTTGAACTTGATCTCGCCCAATGTGATCAAGAGGTTACTTGATTTCTGATGGAGATCTCGAAGAGACGAGCACGTTTCAAGGGATCAAACCAGGAAGAAGCCAGCCGAAGGGTAAGATCACGCTACTAGTTACATTTGGCGAAGAGCTGAACTACAGGACGGAGAAGATCGTTTTTGATGTTGCCAAGATCCTGTTGCCGTATAACGGGATCCTTGTCCGTCCAGTGCTGGCCAAGTTTATGGCAGCATCACATTACGCTTACAATATGTTGAAGATGCTCGGCCCGATGAGCATCATCATTGTCAACTCCGACAAGAAGGATGCGCTTATCTGCCCCGACCAACTCTACCGGGAGGCAGTTGTAGCACCTACTGCTAAGGCGCTTGCTCCTGCCACTGGAGCCCCCGGGGGAAGAAGACCGGCAAGGCCTCTTGCGCCCACTTCGGCAAGCGCGCCTCCTCGGAGTGCCGCATTCCGGTCGAGGAAGTGCCAGAGAGCTCCACCGGCAAGAGCAAGAAATCCAAGGCAGCTCCACCAGAAACTAAAAAGGTGCCCGTCAAGGAGGACGGCACGGGCGGAACTTTCACTGTAAGTTCCGCCCTCAGCGACAAATAGGAAAGCGCGCTCATTGCCTTCCTGCGGGCGAATGTCAATGCGTTTGCATGGCAAGCATCTGACATCCCCGGTGTTCCCAGGGAGGTGATTGAGCACCATCTTGCTGTCTGTCCTCATGCGCGATCTGTCAAGCAGAAGGTCAGGAAGCAAGCTTTGGAGCGGCAAGAGTTTATCACTAAAGAGATCAGGAAGTTGGAAGCGGCAGGTTTGGTCAGATGAGTGCTCCATCCAACGTGGTTGGCCAATCCGGTTGTAGTGCGCAAGGTGAATGGAAAATGGAGGCTGTGTATTGATTATACACATATCAATAAAGCCCGGCCAAAGGATCCTTTCCCCTTGCTGCGCATCGACCAGATTGTGGACTCCACTGCTGAATGCGACTTGCTATCGTTTCTTGACGCTTATTCAGGGTACCATCAGATCTTCATGACGAAGGAAGATGAAGAGAAGACAATGTTTATCACCCCATGTGGTACGTATTGTTTTATATGAATGCCTTTCGGGTTGAAAAGCGTTGGTTCAACATTTGCAAGAGCGGTCCAGATCGAATTTGAGCCCCAGCTGCGTAGAAATATGGAAGCTTATATGGATGACATAGTGGTCAAAACCAAGGACAAAGCAACACTCATACAAGATTTAGAAGAAACATTTGCAAATTTGCGCAAGCTCAATCTCAAGCTCAATCCTGAGAAGTGTGTGTTTGGCGTCCCATCCGGCAAGCTTCTCGGATTCTTTCTATCTCAGCGTGGGATTGAGGAGAACCCCGACAAGGTCAAGGCGATTGAGCAGATTGAAGCACCAAGACGAGTCAAAGATGTGCGTCGACTTGCTGGCTGCGTTGCTGCTCTAAGCAGGTTCATCTTCAAATCTGTTGAGCGCGCCCTGCCCTTTTTTAAGATCTTGAAAAAGGCAGGTCCAATGAAATGGACACCGGAAGCGGAGGCAGCGCTGCAAGATTTGAAGAGGTACCTCTTCTCCACGCCAACACTAGTCGCGCCTAAACCACAAGAGCCGTTGCTACTATATCTAGCGGCAATGAATCAAGTGGTCAGTGTTGCGCTAGTGGCACAGAGAGAAGAGGACGAAGAAGCAGCGGCAGCGGCGAGGCCGTCAAATGACGAGCCGGGACCCTCCCCGGCAGAGTCTGGTGCTGGCAAGGCAGGATCTGCGCAAGCAAATGAAGCGGCACAAAAGAAGAAGATGGTGCAGCACCTAGTTTATTTTGTTAGCTCCCTCTTGCAGGGGGCTAGGTTAAGATACTCTAGTGTGCAAAAGTTACTCTTCGGCCTCCTTATGGCCTCGAGGAAGCTGCGCCGCTATTTCCAGGCACATGAGATCACCGTCGTCACTTGCTTCCCGTTGCAACGGATCTTACATAAACCAGATGCGACTGGAAGGATTATGGAGTGGGCGTTGGAATTGTCGAGCTTTGGTCTCAAGTTTGAAAGCACTTCAACAATCCAGAGCAGAGCCTTGGCAGAGTTCATTGCGGAATGGACTTCAACGCCTGACGAGGAGATTCAAGAGACCACTCTCCCCGGCAAGGAAACGAGACAAGAGTGGGTTATGTATTTTGATGGGGCTTTCTCGCTACAAGGCGTCGGTGCTAGTGTGCTGCTTGTCGCACCCACCGGAGAGCACCTCAAATACGTAGTCTAGATGCACTTTCCCCGGGAGAGATCAAATAACAACACTGTAGAATATGAGGGACTGCTTGCCGGTCTCAGGATCACGACTGACCTTGGAATTAAGAAGCTCATCGTCAGAGGTGATTCACAGCTTGTCGTCAAGCAAGTTAACAAAGATTATTAGAGCCCATCGATGGAAGCTTACGTAGATGAAGTGAGGAAGTTGGAGGAGCGTTTTGATGGTCTGCAAGCAGAGCATGTTCCTCGTGCAGAGAACAGCATTGCCGACGACCTGTCAAAACGTGCCGCCCTCAAGTTACCTGTGGAACCAGGGGCTTTTGTGCTCCAACTGACTCAACCATCCGTTGAACCATCAGCAAGGCAAGATAAGCGAAGGAAGTTGAGCTCTGGCAAGTACTTTCCCACCGAGCTCCCAGGAGCCACCGGCAAGGAGGTTGCCGGGGACGACGCCAAGCTTGCCGGGGGGCGACAGGCTCCGGCAGGGCCTCGAGCCCTTGCTGTAGAGACAACTGTTCCCGCAGCAGAAGACATGCCTTTAGTCCTTGCTGTCGAGCCTCAGGCTCTAGCATGGGCACAATACATCATCCGGTTCCTCCAAACAGGGGAACTCCCCGAGGAACAGGAAGAAGCGAAGAAAGTAGCCCGTCGGTCTAATATGTACCAGTTTGTGGATGATGTCATGTACATAAAAAGACCGAACGGCGTGAAATTGAAGTGCATTCCTCGGGAGGACGAACTGGAGCTGTTGGCAGAGATACATGGAGGCATATGTGGCTCTCACATAGGATCAAGGGCCCTTGCTGGTAAGGCATTCCGGCAAGGTTTCTTTTGGACCACTGCCCTCTAGGATGCAACTGCACTAGTAATCAAGTGTGAAGCGTGTCAGTTCCATTCGAAGAAATTGCATCAGCCAGCCCAAGCTCTTCAGACAATCCCTCTTTCCTGGCCATTTTCAGTCTGGGGGCTCGACATATTGGGCCCTTTTCCTTGTGCTGCCGGGGGCTTTGAATACTTGTACGTCGCAATCGACAAGTTCACAAAGTGGCCGGAAGTGGAAGCAGTGAGAAAGGTGACAGCACAGTCAGCCATCAAGTTCTTCAGAGGACTAGTTTGCCGTTTTGGTGTGCCAAACAGAGTCATCACCGACAACGGCACGCAGTTCACGAGCCGCACCTTCATGCAATATATCCAAGACCTTGGCACCAAAATCTGTTTTGCTTCTGTTGCTCATCCAAGAAGCAACGACTAGGTGGGAAGGGCAAATGCTGAAGTGTTGCAAGGTCTCAAGACGAGGACCTTTGACAGGCTGCACAAGTGCGGAAGACACTGGGTTGATGAGTTGCCAGCAGTTCTTTGGTCAATCTGGACGACACCAAATCGAGCTACTGGCCAGACGCCTTTCCCCTGGTATACGGGGCGGAAGCAGTTCTCGCCACGAAACTCATACACGGGTCACCTCGAGTGCTCGCTTATGATGAGTTTGAGCAAGAGAAGTTGCAACAAGATGATGCTACGCTCCTTGAGGAAGATCGTCTTCAGGCCGCTGTGCGAGCTGCGCGCTACCAGCAAGCTTGGCGCCGCTACCATAGTCGCAAGGTTGATGCCCGAAGTCTTGAGGAAGGTGACCTTGTTCTTCGGCGCGTCTAGTCGGCCAAGAATTCTAACAAGTTGACGCCAAAGTGGGAAGGCCCTTATCGGGTAATACGAGTCACCAGGCCTGGCGCAGTCCACCTGGAGACTGAAGATGGCATTCCAGTGAGCAACGACAGGATATTGAACATCTTCGCAAGTTTTATCCATAAGGCGCGGTTGCCGGGTCTCCCGACAACCCCCTTTTGTACCAGCCTTGTAGGCAAGGCATATAACCCTATGTACAAAGCCAGGCGCAGACCCTGTGCATAGTTGAATAAGTTTAAGTATTTTAAAGTTCTTGTCGATTTCCATGTTTATATACGCATGCCTGTCCAAGATATTGTACTACACTTGTTTCCAGCAAGTACTAATGAACCGCCAAGGTTCCATGTTCCTATTTTCTCTTCTTTCTTTTTGTCAAAGGCTAGAAGGTTCCCTCGCGTGCAAGTTTGCCGAGGGGGATGATGGTGTGGAGTATGGACACCAACAGGCGATGTTCGAAGTGGCATCTTGCGGGAAAGAGTGCAGCAACGAACAAAAAGCTAAGTTCTGAAACCTTGAGTAAATTTCTTTTAAACGTAAGGTTATTCTCCTTGGGCAATTTTGGTTCTTGTATGGAAAACTTGCACGCGAAGGAACCTTGTCATGATCGTTGCGCCCTTACTCTGTTTCGAGTCCGCTCAACAGTTTAGGTGGCTGCGCTGAGAACGGCAAGGTATCTTGCTGGCAGCAACACCCCCAGCAGGCTGCTAAGGATTCGTTCCTCAAAGCGCTCGCGGCAAGGGTGCGCGCACCGGCAAGTTTTCCCAACAAAGCGTAGGGCGTAGGCCATATAGAGAGAAATCAAACAAGAAAGATAGCATGCATTCATCCAAAACACAGCAAGTTATATTACATCAATAGTCGCCGCAATTCCAACTTAAGATAAATTGTCTTGGGCATGAATTTGTGGCGTCAAGAAGAAGTGAAGCAGCTAGTCCATGCGCTAGCCTTCGACCCTCTTGACTTGGTCCACCTTGTCGACAATGGGCACGATAAGCTCTTCCAGCGCCTTGCGGTCTGCGTCCTCCGGCAAGTGGTCGAGCACGTTGGTGAGGTTGATGTCGGGGTTCCTGTGCACCACTTTGATGAGCACCTTGAGAAGGACGGCCCGATAGAGTTTGCGGGATTCGCTGGCCAATTGGGTTGCCTGGCTGGTGTGGAGCAGCTTCAGGGCATCGAGGAGGGCCTCGAAGAACATGGTCAGCCTAGCGCTCGGAGACACCCTGTCCTCAGAAGAACACCAGAAGTTCGGCAGGCCCATGGTGGACAGTTGTGCTGTGAGCCTTTCCGCGACGTCAACAAGGCACTCAGTCTAGAGTTTCACGCCTTTCTCGTAGTCATTATAGGTGGCAGCGGTGCTCTCAAGTAGCTCCTTCTCGTCCTGGAGGGCCTTGGTCGGAGTTTTCTCGTGAACCTTGCCGCTCTCAAGGGACTCCTTCAGCATGGTCAGCTTCAGCTCCAGATTAGCAATGGAGTCATTGGCAGAGGAGAGTTTTTGGTCTTGTCGGATATGGTAGTTTGCATCTCTGCCAGGTCGTAGAGAGTTTTCTCTCTGTTGCCTTTGAGCGTCGAGAGCTCCTTGCCGTGATCCTCCAGATCCGCCTCCAGCTTCTTCACCTTGCCGGCCAACTCGTTCTTGGCGGCCTCCGCAGCTTCGGCATCATTGATGGCTCCCTTCAATTTGCCGGTGTGGTCCAAGACCAAAGCTTCAAGTGTTTTCTTGTGTTCCTGCTCCAGCTCTTGGGTCTGCTGCACGACAAGCTTTTCAATTTCTGCATCCTTGCCGCGGAGCTTGGCAGCAAGCGCCTCCTCGTGAGCGGCAAGGTCCTCTTCTTGAGCATCAAGCCCGATACAGCGTTCCGTCAGTCGAGCACCTTTTGCGACACCTGTTGAGCGGTCTCTTCCTGTGCCTTCTCAATGTCTGACTCCTTCAAGAGGAGCTCGTCCCAACTTTGGCTCAGCTGCTCCCGGCCAGTCCCCAGTTCTTGCCAAGCCTCGGCGAACCAGACTTGCATTTGCCGACGCGCTTCTGGAGGTCTGCCTCTGCTGCTTCGACAACTGCTGCCCTGGAGTCGAGCTTCTCCTTTCGGGTGCGGTGAAGCGCCTGGAGCTTATGGAAGTTGTCGCTCATAGCCTGGAGGAGCTGATCTTCTTTGGATCCACTGCTACTGGTGCACGGCTCGTCAACAATCTTGAGCCCGGCGGCAGCAATGACATCTTCATCAAAAGTCTCTCCCTCGGTTGGCGCTCCAGTGCTTGCCGTCCCCGGGATGTTGATGAACAGGTTGTCGCCAACCTTCAGGTATCTGCTTGAGAAGGGGGGACTTCGGATGTTGATGGTTGATCCTCGACAACCGCCTCACCAGCAACTGAGGGCTCCTGGACCGGTGCAGCGCCGGGCACTCCTGCGGCAGGAATGTCGTCTGTACGGTCACCGGTCTCCTTGCCGCCCCCTAGCGGACCCCTTGGCGGCTTCTTCATGCACGTCCTTGGCAGCCTCGTCGGCAGTGATTCTGGCAGCTTCGGCGGCAGCATCCTTGGCGGTCTCCTCGATGGTGACGTCAACATCCATTTGATCCGTCAAGGAGAGATCTGAAAGCCAAGGAGGGCAAACGAGATGAAGCCAAGGTTAAAGTTCAATACAAGAAGGAAGGAGAGAAAGATCATGCAGGAGGAATGACAAGTGCCCGGAAGCGAGTGACCTACCTGTGACGAGCGGTTGGGAGGTGGTCCCTTCCCCGGCAACATTTGTTGCCGGTGTAGGACTGTCGGCGCTTGTGCTTGTCGGCTCTTCCTCCATGCGTGTGGGCTCGCCAGTGGAAGCCCTTGTCGGGGATCCATCACTGGGTGGTGTGGTTGACGGAGACAACGCGTCGGGGCGGCCCTCAGCGGCTCTCCTTGTTTCTATTCTTCTCCTGCAAACCCGGCAATATCAGCAGCAAAGATATACACCCTGACACCCGCCAGCAGGAAATGAGTAGTGGACTCATGCTGGGGGCTGCGTCGTGGGCTGGGCTCCGGGCTGATGGTGATAGTCTCCGTTGCACCTGCGGTGCTTGCCGGGGGCTCATCGCTCGTTGAAGTCTTAACCTTCTTCGCCATCCTTTGCACTAGCATTTCTGTGTCTCTGCGGGGACATGCCAAAGCAAGAACAAATAAGATAAGTAAAACCAGAGATCAGGAAGAAAAGGAGGCGGCATGGCACTTACTCTTCTCCTTCCGGGCTCTCATCTCTCTCCGAGCTAAAAGTGGAGAGGTCAAAGTTGACCTCCGCTATAGCATCCGTACGAGGGGATGGAGAAGGGGACCTGGGCCGCTTGGCTGTGGCAGGAGCGGCAGGCTGATGTGGGCCTGCTCCAATTGCCGGCACCACCGCGTGAGCTACCCCCGCTGCTTTCTTTGCTGCCACGGTCGCGCGCCTCGTCTGGCACACATGTTGCTGCTGAGCTTCTTGCCGCTCCACAGCCTTGCTGGCCGCCCCCTTGTTGGAGGCCTCTTTGTGCGAGGAAGCTCGCTGGACTGGCTCACCGGAGATGGCTCACCGAAGGACGCGCTTCTTCTTCTCTGGAGCCGGGGGCTCCTCATACAGCTGCTCCTCAGCTGTATCTTCGGCAGAAGGGCCCCCGGCAACTGCGCCACTATGCTCTCCGGCAGACTCCCCCTGCTCGGCAAGGTTTTCTTCTTCATTGGCTTCGTCTTCCACGAAGCCAATGCTGCCGGCCTCCGCGGCAAGGGCCGCCTCTTCCGCCTTGCTAGCAATATATGCCACTTCTTCATCGGTGGTGGCGCGGATGAGGTTCGTCTCTTCCCGGATGGCCCTCTCCGATAAGTTGTGGAAGAAATCATGTGCCTGCTCCGCGGATGGCTCAGCCTAGGTCTGGTCAAGGCCATGGGCATTGAACACCGACATCATGGTGATGATCGAGTTCAGGTGGTGTTGTTGCACAGTGGGATTACGCGTGCCGGCAGCCTGAGCGACATGACGGTCTTGACATCTTGTGGCAGAGCTGTGTGTTGCATGACCGTCAAGTTATTGTTCAAGACGGGGCGCAGCCTCATGATATCCGTTGTGTTTCGATAGTCCCAAGCTGGTCTCCCCTTGTTTTGCAGAGGGGCGGTGTGGCGGCGGAGGAAGTCAGTGCCGACCATCTCGATTGTGAGCCATACAGCTCTGAGGCATTTGATCCTGTCGATTGCGATTGTAAGCTCCCCGTCTCGAGGGTCGAGGGCGCTCCAACCATTGCCGCTGGTCAGTCTCGTTTGCCGGGGCATACCGAATGGCTGCGGATCTTCCTCCGTAATCCAGCACCACCTGCCCCGCCATTCATCCCACTTCTCGCGGTAGACCCCGTCTCGGTACGTCTCCTTGTTCCATGCCCTTGGTATCCAGGCGACGCTGCCAGAAAGGGCATCTCCTGCCTGGATTCGGGGGATGAAGTAATGGCGGAAGAGGGTTGTGTTGGGGACCACTCCGGCAAAATTCTCGCAGAGGTGGGTGAAGATGGACATACATGCCACAACATTCGGCGTAAAATCCAAAAGGTGGAAGCCAAATGTGTACATGATGTCGACAAAGAAATCAGAGAACGGGGGGCATGATTTCTACTACACAACTTTATTCTTGTAGACTCGTGTTGGGCCCCCAAGCGCAGAGTTTTGTAGGACAGTAGCAATTTTCCCTCAAGTGGATGACCTAAGGTTTATCAATTCGTGGGATGCATAGGATGAAGATGGTCTCTCCCAAACAACCCTGCAACCAAATAATAAAAAGTCTCTTGTGTCCCCAACACACCAAATACAATGGTAATTTGTATAGGTGCACTAGTTCGGCGAAGAGATGGTGATACAAGTGTAATATGGATGGTAGAAATATATTTTTATAATCTGAATAAATAAAAACAGCAAGGTAGCAAATAGTAAACGGGCACAAAAACGGTATTGCAATGCTTGAAAATGAGGCCTAGGGTCCGTACTTTCACTAGTGCAATCTCTCAACAATGCTAATATAATTGGATCATATAACCGTCCCTCAACGTGCAATGAAGAATCACTCCAAAGTTCCTATCTAGCAGAGAACATACGAAGAAATGGTTTGTAGGGTACGAAACCACCTCGAAGCTATTCTTTCCGATCGATCTATCTAAGAGTTCATACTAAAATAACACGAAATAAATTTAGATTCATAATACTCAATCCAACACAAAGAACCTCAAAGAGCGCCCCAAGATTTCTACCGGAGAAACAAAAGACGAGAACGTGCATCAACCCCTAGGCATAGATTACCCCAATGTCACTGTCGGTGTCAAAACCGGCGGATCTCGGGTAGGGGGTCCCGAACTGTGCGTCTAAGGATCAAAGGTAATAGGAGGCAGGGGACACGATGTTTACCCAGGTTCGGGCCCTCTTAATGGAGGTAATACCCTACTTCCTGCTTGATTGACTTTGATGAGTATAGGGGTTACAAAAGTTGATCTACCTCGAGATCGTAATGGCTAAACCCTAGATGTCTAGCATGTATGATTATGATTGCCTCTACGGACTAAACCCCTCCGGTTTATATAGCACCGGAGGGGGCTAGGGTTGTACTGTGACGCCCGGATAATTAAGCTACAGTAACCCTCTACTAATGATGCCACATCACCTCGGTTATTGTTGATAATTTTGCGTTAGTTCAAAACAATTTAAATTCAAATTTGAATTAAACTCAAACAACAAAAGTTCTCAAACAATAAAACTAAAGTGTTCACACTATTCTATAAATTCCCCTGATCATTGCCATGATGGTACCAACTTCATTTGACTCACAGATAAATCCCTAGGAAATTAATAAGTGGTCCAACAGCAAATAAATTAGCCATTTCAAAATAAATGAATTTTTATGTATTTACAAACCACTTGAAATCGTGTATGATAGCTCAAAACATTGCCTACTATTTATGTGACAAGTTTTGCATTCAACAAAACTTATTTGGATTAAATTAAAATACAAAACGGTGGAGAAAATACAAAACAGAAAATTAGAAGAAGGAACATGGGCTAAGGGCACACTGTGCACTAGAGGCCCAGTGCTACAGTGCATGGCCCAACCCACCACAGGCCTTTCCTCTTCTCCTGTACAGAGGAGAAGGCAGAGGCCATGGCGTGGCGGCCATCCCACGGCGCCATGGCCGGATGGCCCCCACGTCGACTCCCCTCGGCCTATAAGAGCGTCCCCTGGAAACCCTAGCCAGCTCTCGACCGATCCCCTCACTTTCCCCATCGAATCGCCTCCTCCTCGGCTCGGAATCGAGCCCGAAACCTCGCATGGTGACTGTACACCTCGTCGCCGTTGCCGCGGACAACGTGCTCTCCGGCGCGTGTGGATCCGTCCAGGAGGATCGCCACCCTCGACTTCGTCTTCCCCGAGCAACAACTGGAGCTGGGACGTCCCGTACATTCGCCATCGACATCGTCATCTCCGCGTACATCGTCGCCGTCCGCCGTCGTTTGCCGCTACTCCGGTCCGTCCCCGGCCACCCCGACCACGTCCCCGAGCTCACTGTGAGCTCCTCTGGCTGCTCCCCCTACTCGCCTCCTCGGTCCGTCGCCGTTTAGCCGCCCTGCACTTCGGCCGCCATGGATGGAGCTTGCGCCCTGCCACGCCCCTGGCCGCGACCAGCTGCGCGTCAGCCGTCCCCTAGCCGCATCCGGCCGCGCGTGCGTGCGCCCGCTGCGCCCTGGACGTGCGCCTGCGCCGCCCACTGCTCCCGCGCTCGCCCTGCTGCTGCTTCTCCTTGCAGTGCTGCTGCTGCACTGCTGTTGCTGCTCGGCTACTGCCGCTGCTGCTTCCGGCTGTGCTGCCCTGCTACTCCAACTCAATGCGCTGCTGCTACTTACTGCTGCTTAGCTGCTGCTACTTACTGTTCGCTGATGCTGCTCTACTCCGACCACTACTACAGCTGGGCATGGCCATGGCCATGAGCTAGGTGTGCCATGTAGTGTGTGTCTGCCGTGTAGTGTGTGTGTGGCCGGCTGTGTCACATCCATGAGTGGCCGGCCCTATTTAGTTAAGTTATTAGGTTAGTTTATTTGTTTAATTAGTCACAAGTTGGTATCAGAGCCGACTGGCTGTAGGAATCCCCCTTTCCAACTCCTTGGCCGAAGTCGAGTCTAGTCATTGAAAAACTTTTACTAACATGGCTATGTGGCTTACGGGCCCACGTCGCCATTGGGTGGTATTAGGATCTTTTACTCCTTGTCTATACTCTGGGACTCTGATCTCTTTTCTATTCGGGATAAATGAATTTCGCTAATTCTAACATTAGGATCTCGTTATCACTTTCACCCGGAGAGCCCCTTATTACTGATGATCGTCTGCTGCACGTGAGGACCCTGAAGACACTCTCCGCTGTTAACCCAAAAACTTGTGTTCATCGCTTTTGCAATTCCCTTCCATCGATAAACTCCTATGGATAACCACGTATACTCGCCATTCATACAATGTTTCCCAGTTGATCTTGTTGTTACAAGATACCCCGAAATTCTCTCTGTTCTTCCGAGAATCCTTTGAGCTTACTGCCTTGCTGTTCTTTGTCACCTGAATACCCCTACGGATAATTCTCGCACTTACCGAGTATCCGCTCACCCCCAGTTGATTCAAGTATTTCACAAAAGTGTTCAAAATACCATTCGATCTTCCGAAAATCCTCAGGAGCCTTTTTGCTCTTGAAATTCTTGCTTACTTGCATTATGATTAATCTTAAGTCTTGTAATGTTATTGGCATCTCTTGTCATTATCATTTTGAGTCCGTTGATTCAATTTGTTGCGAATGCTCGCAATCCTCAATCAGAGCCTAGAATTCATCCTTTCAGCTCAGACGTCATTTGAAACGTGAACTGGTTATCGACCAATCAAATTGCCGTCAATTGTACCCCTAAGTCTATTCAACTTATCCATTCTTAATCAGACCATTGGCTTCTGATCCCTTGATTTGGAAATGATAATTCCTTTGCATTTGAGCTTTGAATTACTCAGTTGTTTTTATAGTCCGATGCCCTTTCGTTCCTTCTTCCTCTGATAGAGTACCGATACTCGCATCAGCTCCGTTGTAGACCACAAGACCCCTTGTTGGGTTATTATCCGACAGTGTCCTTCATATTCAATAACCTTGTGATCATTTCCATGGATATATAATGCCTTTGGTAATTTGTATCCTCTACTTGATAACCATACTCTACTTTTGAGCTGGTGATTTTACTCTTGAAGTTTGAGGTATATGTTTCTAAGATGCCCCGATGGATTGAACCTATACCTTCCCTAAAAACCGTATGAACCCGAAGGTTTTCACAAGTCATATCCTTCTGGTATTTTACCAGTTAATTTTCTACCATACAACTTCATCGAATGCGAGAAGTGAATGAAAGGTTATGCATTGGAGAAGTGGGAGTCGACCTTGAACTTTGTGTTCATGCCCATGGACACGATGTAGATCTTATCATTAAAGCTTCTCTTAAATTAATTATTCCCTGGGTATAAGTTCATCTTATATCTGGGATCTGGCCTTTTTCAATCGTGGTTCTGACCATGTTCTCCTTTAAATACCATTTCTCGTGCAAGTTTAAGCACTTGTCCTCTGCAGAGCAATACCCCCATCCAACCTCTACTTTGGTCTGTCGTCGAGTATTACCCCCTGGTATCTCGAGAATGCCAAGGAACTACTTAACTTCTTATGAGTTCTTCATCAACTAATATTCTTGCCAATTCCATTTTTCCAACGGGTTCTGAGTTGTTAGAACCCCTCAAGGACACCGATAAGTGAATCAATTCCGCACTCCGATTCAATAACTCTAAGTAATTTTTGTTGCTTACGAGTTTAATAATCCTTCAAGTCATTCCTAGCCTGCTCGGCTATGTCATTATCGTGCCGATTTTAACTGTGCTACCTGGACCTTCCCAGCGCACAAATTTCGAAAGTGAGCTAATCTTGTGTCGATCTTCCTCGTCATATCACTTCTCCTTGAATAGCAAACTTGATTTCGAGTTTGTGTCCTACCCGTGGTTCCAATAACCTTTCGCTTTCATCATTCCTTTGACTTGATGTCATCGTCGATCAATTACATCTTCTTGAAAACCTCTCAACAAATTTGTCGTGATCATTGTCAACAATTTGACTTCTTCCAAGTTGTGTGTCGAAATTCAGGATGAGAAATACCATCCTTGCCCCTCGATGAATTGGTGTTATCATCGACCACCTTATTGCCTTCCGTTCAACACAAACTTGTTCGTGTTTTGTGTATACCTTGAGATCCTTGCTATCCAGCATTTGTTCTCCTTTACCTTGGAGTATTACCATCTTTTTATGTCAAGAATGTCGTGGGAATTTCACCACCTCTTAAGAATTCTTGATATAGTAATACTTCTCGCCATCTCCGTTCATATTTTGGTCCCCGTGTTGTTTCTAACCGGGATACCAGCCATTTAACTATGATGTGCGACTTCAAAACTTCTAGCAACCCTATTGCTTTGAAGTTAATGGTCGATAAGTTTCATTCTTAGTCTATTGCTTATTGAATCATCATTCAAACATTGATCGTGCTACCTAGTCCAGATTTCCGGGTGCACCCTTCTATCATTGATAAATTGTGTATGTTTTCCTCGAGCATACATCATTATATCATTGATCTGACTAATGTTATCTCCTTGTTCACATAATTGTGGAAATCCATCTTTTTGGAAACCTCAATGAATTGTCACTGAGTCAATCAGCCACCTCCTCACCTCCTTGATTTAATGCCGAACTCTTGTTTCAGAACTCGCTTCCATAGTTCAATTCTCGAGAATATTACAATGCCATCTCGACAATTTGTGTTGCACCTTTCTTCTCAGGCATCCTGAGTCTGAGTTATCCTAACACCAACCAGATCTGAATCTCGGTCAGATATGATGGTTGGAACATATTTTCAAGAGTTATAACATTGGTTGTTATATGACCCGGTAAGGTGGTGTCATGCCTAGTACACCTGGCCGGAGGACCCTATTGTTATAGTTCCCTTCTTAACAAGGTTAGTGATTCTTCCATGAGGAAATCGTAAGACTTATTCTATAAGTTGTTCCTGATGGATCCTTTGTATATCCAAGTCCAACCTTTGCTTGAAGACCATGTCAATGCTATCTCGAAGCACGTCTGTGGTACTCCGATTTTCAATAAGAACGTTTGAAGCCCAATGCTAAATGTTTCCTGCTCAATTATCCAAACACCGCTGTATGGGTAATGTCATGAAATTTCTCTCCCCTTACCTAAAAGGGTTTTCTACTTCTATCTTGTCATGGATATCATGATCTGTTTGTCCTTGGGGAAGGATATACCCTTGAATTATGTGTTTAAACACATTTTACTTTCCATTGTTCTGTTTAATTTGATAATCATATTATCCTTTCCATTGTTTGGTTTACCCTTTCTTGAGGTCTATATGATCTAAGCAGTACTATTCTCCTGCTTATGTAAACACCTCGGTGTAAAATTCTGTCAGTAAGACCCTGTTACTTTTGTTGATGACATTCCGGTAACCACCGATGGACGAGAACTTTGCCTACTGGTCCGCCTCGTTTCAACGAGCAGGAAAATGGTTCTCTTCGTCCCTCGCCCTTGGTACCGATGTTGTTGCCGACATAACTAACAGTCTATTCTCTGACATGCCTTGCTATCATGATCGTGCATGATGAAAGCGCCCTCCCTACTTTGTAACCCATATGGTGGGCCCATAACCCACAGTTCCACAGGATCGAAACCTGACTCTCCTGTACACCCCCTGTTTCCAAGGTTGTTCCTCGCGCTTGACTTCGTATGTAATTCATGGACCACCTGCCTAGTGATCTAATCTGGTATCAGACGCAATACTTATTCCCATTGCTCTGAACCCCTTTCACACTTCGTTTCAGGCAATGAACGATTGCCTATGCGCTTGAAACTTCTATTTTGCACCTTACTTTGCTCTCGATATTTTTTTAAGATTAGATTCGAGAGTTACTTTCTGCCACCTTCCCTGATGTTATCTACTAGATAAGCAAACATTGTAGCGGTCCGTTCTCCCCGAATACTCCCCCTTTATCCTTTCGTAAGTACGATGGAGTTCCCGAAGAAAAGGACGACTTCATCATGATGACTGAAGCATAGGAATGAAGACATCAACGTAATGGATCGACCTCTTCGAGAAGAGCAACCAAGACCAAGAAGAATCGTTAGAATTTCGTAACCTATTCTTCCCCCTTTCTCCCCTCTTAAATCTCGGGACGAGATTTCTTGTAGTGGAGGAGAATTGTGACGCCCGGATAATTAAGCTACAGTAACCCTCTACTAATGATGCCACATCACCTCGGTTATTGTTGATAATTTCGCGTTAGTTCAAAACAATTTAAATTCAAATTTGAATTAAACTCAAACAACAAAAGTTCTCAAACAATAAAACTAAAGTGTTCACACTATTCTATAAATTCCCTGATCATTGCCATGATGGTACCAACTTCATTTGACTCACAGATAAATCCCTAGGAAATTAATAAGTGGTCCAACAGCAAATAAATTAGCCATTTCAAAATAAATGAATGTTTATGTATTTACAAACCACTTGAAATCGTGTATGATAGCTCAAAACATTGCCTACTATTTATGTGACAAGTTTTGCATTCAACAAAACTTATTTGGATTAAATTAAAATACAAAACGGTAGAGAAAATACAAAACAGAAAATTAGAAGAAGGAACAGGGGCTAAGTGCACACTGTGCACTAGAGGCCCAGTGCTACAGTGCATGGCCCAACCCACCACAGGCCTTTCCTCTTCTCCTGTACAGAGGAGAAGGCAGAGGCCATGGCGTGGCGGCCATCCCACGGCGCCATGGCCGGATGGCCACCACGTCGACTCCCCTCGGCCTATAAGAGCGTCCCCTGGAAACCCTAGCCAGCTCTCGACCGATCCCCTCACTTTCCCCATCGAATCGCCTCCTCCTCGGCTCGGAATCGAGCCCGAAACCTCGCATGGTGACTGTACACCTCGTCGCCGTTGCCGCGGACAACGTGCTCTCCGGCGCGTGTGGATCCGTCCAGGAGGATCGCCACCCTCGACTTCGTCTTCCCTGAGCAACAACTGGAGCTGGGACGTCCCGTACATTCGCCATCGACATCGGCATCTCCGCGTACATCGTCGCCGTCTGCCGTCGTTTGCCGCTACTCCGGTCCGTCCCCGGCCACCCCGACCACGTCCCCGAGCTCACTGTGAGCTCCTCTGGCTGCTCCCCCTACTCGCCCCCTCGATCCGTCGCCGTTTAGCCGCCCCGCACTTCAGCCCCCATGGATGGAGCTTGCGCCCCGCCACGCCCCTGGCCGCGACCAGCTACGCGTCAGCCGTCCCCTAGCCGCGTCCGGCCGCGCGTGCGTGCGCCCGCTGCGCCCTGGACGTGCGCTTGCGCCGCCCAATGCTCCCGCGCTCGCCCTGCTGCTGCTTCTCCTTGCAGTGCTGCTGCTGCGCTGCTGTTGCTGCTCGGCTACTGCCGCTGCTGCTTCCGGCTGTGCTGCCCTGCTACTCCAACTCAATGCGCTGCTGCTACTTACTGTTCGCTGATGCTGCTCTACTCTGACCACTACTACGGCTGGGCATGGCCATGGCCATGAGCTAGGTGTGCCGTGTAGTGTGTGTGTGTGCCGTGTAGTGTGTGTGTGGCCGGCTGTGTCACAGCCATGAGTGGCCGACCCTATTTAGTTAAGTTATTAGGTTAGTTTATTTGTTTAATTAGTCAAATGTGTAGATGACATGTGGACCCCATTTAATTAAGCTAGGTTTTTATTTAATTGATTACGTATAGTCTATGCCATGTGGGCCACACCTTCCCTTTAGACCAGTCAATTTGACTTGGTCAATTCTGATTAAATTAAATATAAAATTTCAGGAAATCAATAAACTTTGAAAATTAATATAAAATAATCCGTAACTCGGATGAAAAAGTTTTGAACATGAAAGTTGGTCAGAGCGGCGAGACGAATACGGATACACTCTCCGTTCGTCTGCCACACGTCCCTAGCATAGCGAACATGCAACCGTCTCCCTCCGGTTTGTTTGCTTGAATAAGCCAAACACCGGGAATACTTTCCCGGATGTTTTTCCCCCTTCGCCAGTATCGCCTAGTACTGCGTTAGGTCACACCTAGCACCGCGCATTGCCTTATCATATTTTGTGATGCTATGATTGCTTTATATTTATTGTTTCTTCCCCCCTCTTCTTCTCCGGTAGACCCCGAGATCGGCGCTGATGCCACCGAGTACAACTACGTCACCGACGACCCTTCTCCCTATACAACAGAGCTTCCAGGAAAGCCCCCCCTTGATCACCAGATATCGCCTATTCTTCTCTATACAGCTTGCATTAGAGTAGTGTAGCATGTTACTGTTTTCGGTTAATCCTATTCTGCTGCATAGCCTGTCATTGTTGCTACAGTTGTTACCCTTACCTGCTATCCTACTACTTAGTATAGGATGCTAGTGTTCCATCAGTGGCCCTACACTCTTGTCCGTCTGCCATGCTATACTACTGGGCCGTGATCACTTCGGGAGGTGATCACGGGTATATACTATATACTTTATATACATGACACATGTGGTGACTAAAGTCGGGTCAGCTCGTTGAGTACCCGCAAGTGATTCTGATGAGGGGGCTGAAAGGTCAGGTGGCTCCATCCTGGTAGAGGTGGGTCTGGGTTCCTGACGGCCCCCGACTGTTACTTTGTGGTGAAGCGACAGGGCAGGTTGAGACCACCTAGGAGAGAGGTGGGCCTGACCCTGGTCGGCGTTCGCGGATACTTAACCCGCTTAACGAGATCTTGGTATTTGATCTGAGTCTGGCCATTTGGTCTATACGCACTAAGCAACTACGCGGGAACAGTTATGGGCACTCGGCGTCGTGGTATCAGCCGAAGCTCTTTTTGACGTCAGCGACTGAGTGGCGCGCGCCGCATTGGACCGTAAGCTCGCGCTTGTATTAAGGGGGCTAGGTCCGCTTCCGGCCGCGTACACAATGTGCAGGTGTGCAATGGGCGATGGGCCCAGACCCCTGCGCGCATAGGATTTAGACCGGCGTGCTGACCTCTCTGTTGAGCCTAGGTGGGGATGCGACGTGTTGATCTTCCACGGCCGGGCATGACCCAGAAAAGTGTGTCCGGCCAAATGGGATCGAGCGTGTTGGGTTATGTGGTGCACCCCTGCAGGGAAGTTTATCTATTCAAATAGCCGTGTCCCTCGGTAAAAGGACGACCCGGAGTTGTACCTTGACCTTATGACAACTAGAACTGGATACTTAATAAAACACACCCTTCCAAGTGCCAGATACAACCCGGTGATCGCTCTCTAACAGGGCGACGAGGAGGGGATCGCCGGGTAGGATTATGCTATGCGATGCTACTTGGTGAACTTACCATCTACTCTCTTCTACATGCTGCAAGATGGAGGTGGCCAGAAGCATAGTCTTCGACAGGATTAGCTATCCCCCTCTTATTCTGGCATTCTGCAGTTCAGTCCACCGACATGGCCCTTTACACATATACCCATGCATATGTAGTGTAGCTCCTTGCTTGCGAGTACTTTGGATGAGTACTCACGGTTGCTTTTCTCCCTCTTTTCCCCTTTCTATACCTGGTTGTCGCAACCAGATGCTGGAGTCCAGGAGCTAGAGATCCCGAGGATGATTCTACGTGGAGTTCGGCTTCGAGAAGTAGTTAGGAGGTCCCAGGCAGGAGGCCTTGCCTTTTCGATCGTTGCTACTTTTGTGCTAGCCTTTTTAAGGCAATCTTGTTTAACTTATGTCTGTACTCAGATATTATTGCTTCCGCTGACTCTTGTGTTTTCGAGCTTATGTATTCGAGCCTTCGAGGCCCCTGGCTTGTAATATAAAGCTTGTTTTATTTTAATTTGTGTCTAGAGTTGTGTTGTGATATCTTCCCGTGAGTCCTCGATCTTGATCGTACACATTTGCGTGTATGATTAGTGTACGGTCAAATCGGGGGCGTCACATGTATAGAGTCGGTTTACAGAGAGAGAGGAATCTTCATATCCGAACACCAAGCTTGCCTTCCACGCAAAGGAGAGTCCTATCCGGACACAGGGAAAGCCTTCTGTCTTGTATCTTCATGGCCCATCAGTCTGGCCCACGTTACATAGCCCGGACGCCCGGGGACCCCCTAATCCAGGACTCGCTCAGTAGCCCTTGAACCAGGCTTCAATGACGATAAGTCCGGCGCGCAGATTGTCTTCGGCATTGCAAGGCGGGTTCCTCCTCCGAACACTTCAAGGTAGTTTGATCAACAAGAACTATATCCGGCTCTTCTTAGCAGTTACAACCCATTACCACAGGAACAAAATACTCAATAACAAGTTACGTCTATCAACAACCCTTTTTTCGGCGTGACGTTTATGCTTGGCTTCATTATTATCTCGAACCGTTTTTAGCCTCTCGCTTCACGTTTCGAGGCACGGCCCGCATCGATACGTCTTGTCCAAGCAGAGATCTCGTCCCCTTATTGCGGGATTCTCATAATACCGGTTTGGATAACCCAACCGTGCCATTTGTACGACCCCTTGGGAATAGGTGAGTTTTAAGGCTTGTGAGGAGGCGCTTGGTTTTCATTGCCTTTATAAAGGGATAAAGACCCATCTTTCCTCCCTGTGCCTTTCTTCTTCCTTAGCCTTTCCATCCCTGAGCTCCAACGCCCAAGTCTCGACTTCTTCTGTTGCCACCAAGCACTCCGGCCATGTCCGGGTCCGGCTATCAAGGCAAGTGGGTGGCCTCCTCCGTCACCGAGGAGGACATCGTGGGGCTCCGGGAGGCGAGGTACCTGACTGCAGAAATCCCACACAGGCTCCCTGCCAAAGGGCGGTTCATCCCCACACCAAAGCCCGGTGAGAGGGTTGTGTTTATCCCTCACTTCCTCTGTGGGTTAGGGTTCGCTCTTCACCCCTTTGTTCGCGGTCTTATGTTCTATTACGGGCTAGATTTTCACGATCTAGCCCCGAACTCGTTCCTCCATATCTCGGCGTTTATCGTCATGTGTGAGGCTTTTCTCCGTATCCCCCCACACTTCGGCTTGTGGCTCAAGACATTCAACGTGAAGCCGAAGATGGTTGATGGGGAGCACGCTAAGTGCGGCGGCGCTATGGTGAGCAAGCTTGCCAACGTTACCTGGCCAAAAGGAGCCTTCGTGGAAACCGTCAAGGTATGGCGGCAGGAGTGGTTCTACATCACCGAACCCCGCGGCACCAAATGGGCGGTCGCCCTGCATTCAGATCCGGTCCTGCACTATGGCTTGCATCGTGGATCAATAAGGGTCTGGACTAGGGATCTTCCGACGCGGTGTTGATGCTGCAAAAGCGTATCAAAAGCATCATCGACAAAGACACCAAACTTACCAACGTGATCCAAGTGATGCTTGTCCGCCGAACCCTTCCGTGCCAGCGACGGTCTCTCCGTATGTGGGAGTTTAATCCGAAAGGGCCGCGAACCCTGCAGCAGTTCTTTGGCACAACGCACAAAGGGATCTGGAAACTGCTCTTCAAGACTCAAATGTCATGGCCGAATACATCTGAGGACATTGGCCTCGAGTGCAACCATCCGGACACCCCGGTAAGCACTTAATCTCTGAACATAGCTTAGTCTATTAATCTAGGGTGATGTACTGAAAATTCCGCCCTTTTAATCAGGGTTGGATAAAGAAAGGGGAGCGAATCAGGTGTTGGGCCCCTCTTCCCAAAAACCCAGTTGATCCTCTGTTAATGAAGATGCTGGTCCCGGCGCCGTATCAAGCGCCGGCGAAGAAGGACAAGAAGAAGAAGAGCAAGAAAGCCGAAGGTGGCCTTCACCTTAAAGGTACATCAGACGCAAAGTCCGGGGGGACCGAGTCTCCCTCCTCCGAAGACGAAGAGGAGGAAGAAGGTGAGAACCCTCCTCCCCAAGGAAGGAAGAGGGCGGCCTCCGAAGACCTGGAGGTGGAGGCACCCAAGAGGGGAAAGATAACCCTGTCGGATGGCTCGGATTCGGTAGCCGAAGCCATCCTAGAGCATCGCCCCAGGGTCAAGCCCCTTGCCGAATCGTAAGTAACTAAGGACGCTCTATACACATCCAGTTCCTTTCGAACTTGCGGGAATAATATTAAATTACGTGCTGCAGCCCGGCCCGCGATCTCCCTCAAGTATCATCGTCATTGGGGGATCTACCGCCGGATATGATGGAGAGCAAGACGCCACCACAAGATTCCCTGCCCCCAAGGGCGGACGACATTGAGGTGTCATCCCGGAGGACTTCTCCAGATCGCCGAGAGGTACAAGGGACCCTTAACACGGCATCGGAGGGGAATGCATTGGTTGTTGGGGGCATAGGAGGCGCGGCCCCCGTGAAGACCAACGATGGGGGCCCTGGATTGTTCGGTCCCCAGCCGAATACTGCTCTGGAGACGGATCCGGAGTCAGGTGAGCGGTCCCCTTCAAGGGAGGGGGGAGCGCCTAATACTACGGCGATCTCCATGAACCCGGAGGCGCCGAATACCCTGATGGATGTACTGCAGAGTGCGTCCGTCATGGAGGAGCACCGTACCTTGATGGGTACGGTGTTTGAGAAGATTCAGTCCGCAAAAAGTGGGCTGAATGAAGCCTTCACGAGCCTACTAACAGGCTTCGAGGTATGCGATGTAATGTCTTTAGCCGCCTTGCATATGAACAAATACACCTGTATATAGACAGTAGCCCCTGAGACTTTGGTGGTCCATGAAAAAGGGCGAACAGAGGATCTATAGATATTTGAGGGAAGTAACATGCTTATTTAATTTGGAAAAACAGGCTTCACTATTAGCGGCAACTGCCCAGGCCGCGGAGGTTTCCGAACTAAAGCAGGAACTGAAGCTGGCCGATGAGGACATTGTCCTTATTAACAAGCGGCTCGACGAGGCACAAGGTATTCTTCGAATACTCCTTTTATGCCTATATGAATGTGCGAACACTAGATTGAAATTCAAACGCTGTTATTTGCGTAATTGCAGATGGTGCTGCCGAGGTTGAGACCCTCAGAGGTGAACTTTCCCGGGCCAGAACAGGCTAGGGTGAGCAATGCGGCCGCTGATAAAGCGGCTGCGGAGTTGAAGGCCGAACAAGCCACCCGACACCAATGCGAGGAGCGGATATCCGTCGTAGAGCAAGAGCTCAAGGACGTCGCCTGCAAGTGCGACTCCCTCGAGAAGGAGAATAAAGCCAAGGCAACCAAAGTCGACAAGGCCCTTTAGGAGGCAAAAATTGCGCGATCCGAATCGAGAGCGGCTCGAGATCCGGCAGGACGGACAGATAGCGGCTGGTAAGCCCTTTCTTTTACAGACTAAGTTTGGCGATCAGAGATATGCCTTGCTTAATCGACTGTGGAGTTCTCCAGACGCCTTCGCGGATCTTCCGAAGAGTGCCGTCGACGACGCGCAATTCTTCCAGACTCAGGAGGGATACGCCATGAAGAAGCTATTCTGGGCACAGTTCGCGGCGCAGGAGCGCCCGACGCTGCTGAATGACCAAATGGTGCAATGGGCCGAGCTGCATAAGATACCCGGAGCGGCCATGAAGGATGTTATAGTTCGGCTGTGGCCAACCGAACCCCTTCCGGGCAGCTATTTCGGCTTGGTACGGCGACTTGTCGATGCAGTGCCATGAATTGACGCTGTCAAGCGGTCGGTGTGCATAGAAGGTCCGCAGATGGCCTTCGCCCGCGTCAAGATGTACTGGGTGAAGATGAAGGCCGCCGATGTTGCTGTTAAGGGCCCTCTCGGAGGCAAGGACCACCGTACGCCGGAGCGCTACTTAGACGACGTCCTAGAGGGCGCCCGATTGATAGAGGGGCAATGCTCAAAGGACATTATGTTTGAATGAATGTACCTGAACCGCCTGGATGTTTTTATTATGCATTAAAGCTTTGTGATATATTTGCATCTTTATCTAAAAGTGTTATCCTCCTATGTGGCCGTTATTGTATTCCTGAGAGTTTTCCAGTCGTCGGCTTTAGCCCCCACGTAGATACTACAGGGTGTTCAGAAGAGCACATGTTCACACTTGATCCAACGTCTCGGTCCATAAAGGAGGTGTCAGTGCGGTGAACCAGGCAATCGGACTATGGGGCTTTATCGCTCTCACTTAGCCATAGGAGTTTGACGATGGGTCTACGAGATAGCCCCTGGTATGTACGCGGCTATCCCAATGCGGATGCGCTACATATGTGACCGGCAAACAGTCCTTCGTGTAATACGAAAAAAATCGCTAAAGATTTTAAGCAGTTGCCGAGTGGCTGACCAGCTCTCGCCGCATCATGACAGTCAGTTTTCGGCTTTCTCTACTGAGGTGCTTAACCAGATGAACCAGAAACACAATCGCAGTAGTTCTCCCTTTACTACCCTAGCCGATCAGACGGAATGTAAGGTAGCAAACACAGGAGCCGGGCAACCCAACTATTGACCAAAGACATGATTCGAAGCCGATGCATATAGTGCCGAGCTCGGGACGCCGAATTGTGCTATAAAGTTGTTCGAACTTTTGTTTGGCAACACATGTGTTGCCAAATAGAGCCCCTGGCAATTTGTGTCGAGGTGTGTGCGTGAGGCAACTGAAGAGACGGAGTAAAGTCTATAAGTAAAGACGATACCGAATAAGAATTTGGTTCACTGGAATCTGATTGATACGTCAAAACGTAATCTTACAGAGGGTACCATAATCACCAAGGCCATTTTACATGCCGGGGGTCTAAGGCTAAGGGGAAAATCTCTATACAGGTTCTTGAGTGAAGTTGTGGTCTACAAAATCCTTTGCACCTTCTTGCCGCACGTCTACGCCGCTTTCGCCTGAGTAAGAAAGATTCCTTTGCGAGGACTGGTCTTCGACTATTTGTACAAAACAGGGTTCGGAGAGAGTCCTTGTGACTCCGTAGGATGAGTAGGTTTTGATTCACCTATGGTAAAAGAGAAAAACTAATTAAAGAAAGGGGAAGGCCGTATAGGGTCGAACCGTACTATAGTCCTGCCCGTATTGTGCCTCCGCTGATGCCCAAGGTATTTTGAGTGCATAATTATGCATGCGCGGTACGGATTTCGCGGATGTACATGGCGATCGACGGAGGCAAAAGTGCTAATCCAGCTCAGGAATTGCCGAGCTGTTAGCATGTGGAATTGGCCGGCCTTGTGTAATAGAGCTCGGCGGCTTAATAACCGATGAGGTGTGCGGCTTGAGAGGGCCGCTTTGTACTTCGGCCGCGATGGCCACAGTATGCTCCTCAGTACGGAGGGAGTGTTCTATGTTTCCATTGATTGTAATGACACCACGTGGACCGGGCATCTTGAGCTTTAGGTAAGCGTAGTGCGAGACCGCGTTTGAAGCGAGCGAACGCGGTTCGTCCGAGTAGTGCGTGGTAGCCACTGCGGAAAGGGACGATGTCGAAGATTAAGTCTTCGCTTCGGAAGTTATCCGGCGAACCGAAGACAACCTCCAATGTGATTGAGCCTGTGCAGCGGGCCTCTAGACCAGGTATTACTCCTTTAAAGGTAGTTTTAGTGGGCTTGATTCTTGATGGATCAATGCCCATTTTGCGAATAGTGTCTTGGTAAAGTAGGTTGAGACTGCTGCCGCCGTCCATGAGGACTCGCGTCAGGTGGAATCCATCGATGATTGGATCAAGGACCAGAGCTGCTGAACCTCCATGACGGATGCTAGTTGGGTGGTCCTTTCGATCGAAGGTGATCAGGCAAGCCGACCATGGGTTGAATTTTGGGACGACCGGCTCTATGGCATAGATGTCCCGTAATGCGCGCT
The DNA here is from genome assembly GCF_018294505.1 of Triticum aestivum. Taxonomy (NCBI): domain Eukaryota; kingdom Viridiplantae; phylum Streptophyta; class Magnoliopsida; order Poales; family Poaceae; genus Triticum; species Triticum aestivum. The sequence continues at coordinate 323,053,369 of NC_057799.1, forward strand.
TGCGCTCCCTCTTAGGGATATGTGTGACATATATCATGTTTACTGTCTTTACCTCGGGGGAAATTTCTTCTGTCCCCCTGTGCTCGGTTGACGAGGCTCTTCATCGTCGTCCTCGCTGGGCGGCCCTTTCCCCTTGTGTTCGGTGTTAAGTTTGTCGGCATGTTTGAAGACCCAACAGTTTCTGTTGGTGTGATTGGCAGGCTTATCGGGGGTGCCATGAATCTGGCAGGGCCGATCGAGTATTCTGTCCAAACTGGATGGACCATCTCTGTCTCCTTTGAACGACTTCTTTCGTTGGCCGGATTTAGAACCGCTGAATCTGGCGTTGACCGCCATATCTTCGGTACCGTCATTATTGACTCGATGCTTGTGCTTGTTGCGTCGTGGCTTGCCATCGCCGTCCCTGGCTTCGGAGGTGCCAGGGTCGCTGGTGCTATTGCTTCTTCGGGCTAGCCAGCTGTCTTCTCCCGCGCAAAAGCGGGTCATGAGTGCGGTAAGGGCTGCCATGGACTTCGGCTTTTCTTGGCCGAGGTGTCTGGCGAGCCATTCGTCCTGGACGCTGTGTTTAAAGGCCACGAGGGCTTCGGCGTCTGGACAGTCTACAATTTGATTCTTTTCAATTAAGAACCTGGTCCAGAGTTTCTGGGCCGACTCTCCGGGTTGCTGGACTATGTGACTGAGGTCGTCGGTGTCTGGGGGCCGTACATAGGTACCTTGGAAATTGTCCCTAAAGGCATCTTCCAAATCCTCCCAGCTGCCGATGGAGTTTTCTGGTAGGCTGTTTAGCCAGTGTCGTGCCGGTCCCTTAAGCTTTAGGGGGGGATATTTGATGGCTTGTAGATCGTCGCCACGAGCCATGTGGATGTGGAGAAGGAAATCTTCAATCCATACTGTGAGGTCTGTCGTACCATCGTATGATTCGATGTTCACGGGTTTGAACCCTTCTGGGAACTGGTGCTCCATTACCTCATCGGTGAAGCATAGGGGGTGTGCGGTGCCTCTGTATCGGGCAATGTCTCGATGCAGTTCGGATGAGGTCCGTATGCGGTTTTCTGCCCGGGTGGGGTTGTGTTTGTCGCACCAGGCCTGATGGTCGTCTTCTCGTGCTGGGGCACGCCCTCTTGATCCGTAGATTGATCTAGTCTGACCGGCTCTATTGTCCAGGTCCCGTCGTAGGTCGTAGGTGTATTCTGGAGCTGCTGTTTCTCTGCCTCTGCGGCGGGGCGGGGCGGGCTGGTGTTCGGCTTGAGTTGCCGCCCTGTCCCGACCACGTGGAGGTCAGTCCGTTCTGTCAACAGCATCGCACGTTGGCGGTATGGGCTCTAGCGCCTCATCGTCGAATTGGGGTAGCAGCTGGCGCTTTGGGTAACTCTTAGTTGGGCGTTCGAGGCCGTATTCCTCGGCTGCCAGGACATTAGTACATCTGTCATTGAGCAGATCCTGATCAGCTTGAAGCTGTTGCTGCTTCTTTTTCAGGCTTCTTGCAGTGGCAATTAGCCTGCGCTTGAAGCGCTCTTGGTCGAGGGGTTCCTCCGGCACGATGAAGTCTTGGTCGCCGAGGCTCACGTCCTCTTCGGAGATTGGTAGGTAATTGCAATCCTCCGAGCCCTCGTTATCAACGAGATCATCAGGGTCGACTTGCCCCTCCTCCCAATCGTCCTGTTTGGAAGTTGGCTCTACAGGGGCTTCGGGGTCTTCGGCATTCTCTGGAGTGTTATCGTATCCGGTGCCGGTACTGCTGTCTTTGTCGTGGCGCGATTTTGAGCAGCGCCGCTGACGTCGACGCTTTGGAGGGGCTTCGGCAGGCTTGTCCTCATCCGGATCCTTCTTGCCGTCATCGTCCTCCTTGGGTGTATCCACCATGTATACGTCGTATGTGGAAGTGGCTGTCCATCGTCCGGTAAATGGAGGGTCTTGGCCTTGTTCGTCTCCGACATCGTCGTCCATACCGTCGATGTCTTCGGAGGCGCAGCCCAGCATGTCAGTTAGGTCTTAGACAGTGGCTATGAAGTGGGTGGTGGGTGGGACGTAAAATTCCCTACTCTTAGCCCCTAGCCCGGCCTGGGCATAGTTCGGAAGTGATCCTTCCGTAATGGCGAGTGATCGCATTAAGTCCAGAGCCTCGTTCAAAGGCGAGGTTTGGGCAGAGGAAAGAGAGTCCGCGGGGCTGTCCGGGGTTGGAGCGTCGTGGTCGCACCTACTTAACACGGACCCTGAGGGTTCGGACTTAGAGTCCGGCGGAGTGTCCGGCGTTTGAGCGTCAAGGGGAGTTCGGTTCGTCTTTGGGTTTGCCACTGACGCCGCCCCTCCAGATCTCTGGTAGCAAATTTGATAGTTGCAGAGAGTCATGCGGGCTCTAAACTCCCGTCCTCGGACCTGGCAACCCGCTCTGGATCTAAGGTCGGAGCGGCAACTGGGGCCGCGAACCCCTCGAAGATCAAGTCTCCTCGCATGTCGGCGACATAGTTTAGGTTCCCAAAACTGATCTGATGACCAGGGGCGTAGCAGTCGATCTGCTCAAAGTGGCCAATCGAGTTGGCACGTAGTGCAAAGCCACCGAATACAAAAATCTGGCCGGGGAGAAAAGTCTCCTTCACGCGGCATTGTTGTAGATGATTGACGGAGCCATCGAACCTTCTGCTGACAGCACAGAGGAACTCTCAATGAAAGCACCAATGTCGGTGTCAAAACCGGTGGATCTCGGGTAGGGGGTCCCGAACTATGCGCCTAAGGATCGAAGGTAACAAGAGGCAGGGGAGACGATGTTTACCCAGGTTCGGGCCCTCTTAATGGAGGTAATAGCCTACTTCCTGCTTGATTGACTTTGATGAGTATAGGGGTTACAAGAGTTGATCTACCTCGAGATCGTAATGGCTAAACCCTAGATGTCTAGCCTGTATGATTATGATTGCCTCTACGAACTAAACCCTCCGGTTTATATAGACACCGGAGAGGGCTAGGGTTGTACAGAGTCGGTTTACAGAGAGAGAGAGGAATCTTCATATCCGAACACCAAGCTTGCCTTCCACGCAAAGGAGAGTCCTATCCGGACACGGGGAAAGCCTTCCGTCTTGTATCTTCATGGCGCATCAGTCCGGCCCACGTTACATAGCCCCGACGCCCGGGGACCCCCTAATCCAGGACTCCCTCAGTCACCACGGGAATCCGTGAGTTGAATGCCAAAACACATATCAAGTGAATCAATATGATACCCCATTGTCACCACGAGTATTCATATGCAAGACATATATCAAGTGCTCTCAAATACATTAAAGTATTCAATCAGATAACAACAAAATCTCAAAGGGAAACACTCAATTTGTCACAACAAGATAGAGAGGGAAATCACCATATGATCCGACTATATTAACAAAGCCCGCGATACATCAAGATCATGACATCTCAAGAACTTGAGAGAGAGAGAGAGATTGAACACATAGCTACTGGTACAAACCCTCAGCCCCGAGGGTGGACTACTCCCTCCTCATCGTGGTGGCCGCCGGGATGATGAAGATGGCCACCGGTGACGATTCCCCCCTCCGGCAGAATGCCGGAACGGGGTCTAGATTGGTTTTCGGTGGCTACAGAGGCATGCGGTGGCGGAACATCTGATCTAGGTTTACCCTGAGGGTTTTCGGAATATTTGTGAATTTATAGGGTAAAGAGGGTGTGCGGGAGGCCACCGAGGTGGGCACAACCCACCTGGGAGCGCCTAGGCCCCCAGGCGCGCCCATGTGGGTTGTGCCCCCTCAGGGCACCCCCAGGTGCTGCTCTGGCCCATTGGTGGTCTTCTGGTCCATAAAAAATCCACAAAAAGTTTCGCAGCGTTTGGACTCCGTTTGATATTGATTTGCTGCGATGTAAAAAACAAGCAAAAAACCGCAACTGGCATTGGGCACTGGGTCAATAGGTTAGTCCCAAATAATGATATAAAGTTGCTATAAAATGATTGTAAAACATCCAAGAATGATAAAATAACAGCATGAATACGTCATAAATTATAGATACATTGGAGACGTATCAGCATCCCCAAGCTTAATTCCTACTCGTCCTCGAGTAGGTAAATGATAAAAGAAATAATTTATGAAGTGTGAATGCTAGCAAAGTGCATAAGTTTGATCAATGATAATTTCAATCACTTCTCCTAGCATCATAACAACAATTCTTTCTTATAAAACTTCTCATGTTAAAGTAGCAACCAATTCACATGTTAAGGTTCAAACAATGAATTCTCTTGAAACTCAACAACCTATATTCTCAGTCACCAAGCAATTGTAATTCAACTTATTCAATAGAGTTTAAGTAAGAGCTCCACATACTCAACCATCATATAGTCTTCTAGGATTGCTAACACTCACCGCATACACATGGGCAAAACGTTTCAACCGGACACATAGAAATATAGGGGCTTATGATTTCGCCTCCCAACGTATTCACCTCAAGGGTGATGTCAACAATAATAACTCATGCTACCCATATCCAACTGGATATATGTGCCTAGATCTTTCCTCACCACATGATGCTTGCCAAAAGAGATAAATAAAAAAGGAATAGAGAGAAAAACTTTGACTCTTTGCATAAAAATAAATACATAAAAATAAAAGATTGGCCCTTCGTAGAGGGAAGCAGAGGTTGCCATGCGCTTATTTCTTTGTATGCTCAACCCCTTAGTGCAAAAGAACGACACATTGTATTGCCCCTTGTGATGGCAACCTTTACTAAGCAGTCAGTCGCTTTTATTCTTCACCATCACAAGTTCGTACAACGCTCAATTTTCTGTTACACTAAATGATCTCACACTTTTAGAAGCAATTTTTATTGCCTTGTTGCACCGATGACAACTTACTTAAAGGATCTTGCTCAATCCTTAGGTAGGTATGGTGGACTATTGAAGATAAAATTTGGGTTTAAGGGTTTTTGGATGCACAAGTAGTATCTCTACTTGGTGCGGAATTTTTGGCTAGCAAAGATGTGGGGCAAGCACCACATGTGAAGGATCTATGACAATATAACTTCTATGTGAATATGAATAAACATAAACCATTACGTTATCTTCCTTGTCCAACGTCAACAATTTTGGAAAATATTTTGATGGGGGCTCAAAATCACAAAAGATTTCCAAGATAGTGTATTTGCGTGTGAAAGTTCTCTTCCTTATAGTAATTATTTAGGAATTGCTTGTATGACCAATATTGTGATTGCCAAGCTTCAAAAGATTTCACTTTCTAAACCCAATGTGAAGCTACCACTAGGCATGATATAATTTCAACTTCATGATATTCAATTCATTCAACAATTTACTCATAGGATATAAGTGAAGCACAAGAGTAAGTGACAAGCTACTCCAAAAAGATATAAGTGAAGATCAAACGAGTAGTTAAGTAAATGGGTAGCTATTTGAGGACTCTCTCTTATTTAAAACTTTCAGATCTAAGTATTTTATTAAAACAACAAGCAAAACAAAACAAAATGTCATTCCAACAATAGCACACATCATGTGAAGAAGCAAAAACTTAGGATCAACCGATACTAACCGATAATTGTTGAAGAAGAAAGGTGGGATGCCTACCGGGGCATCCCCAAGCTTAGGTGCTTGAGACTTCTTGAAATATTATCTTGGGGTGCCTTGGGCATCCACAAGCCTGAGCTTTTGTGTCTCCTTAATTCCTTTTATATCACGGTTTCCCTAAATCTTAAAAGCTTCATCCACACAAATTTCAACAAGAACTCGTGAGATAAGTTAGTATAAACCAATGCAAAAACCTTGTCATTCTCTATTGTAGAAAATCACTAAAATTATTATTCAACATTGCATACTAAATGCCTCTGCATATTTAATACTCCTATCCTCAAATAGAATCATTAAACAAGCAAACATATGCAAACAATGTAAACATAACAGCAATCTGCCAAAATAGTACAGTCTGTAAAGAATGCAAGAGTATCAATACTTCTTAAACTCCAAAGATTATGAAAATCTACCACACTATAGAAAATTTATCTGAGCTTATTTTGCAAAAGGTTTCAACATTTTATCACATTCTTTCTTTTCTAGGGAATTTTTGCAACAGCGGTAAACTTTCTGTTTTCAAACAACAACATGTAGACTTGTAAAATAAGCATAGTAAAGGTTATCAATGCCACTTTTATTGAAATAAAAGATGCAAAACATTATTCTAAATAACACCAAGAAAATCCTAACAAAATAAATTGACGCTCCAAGCAAAACACATATCATGTGACGAATGAAAACATAGCTCCAAGTGAGGTTACCGATAATGTTGGAGACGAAAGAGGGGATGCCTTCCGGGGCTTCCCCAAGCTTAGTTGCTTGGATCTTCCTTTAATACAACCTTGGGGTGCCTTGGGCATCCCCAAGCTTAGGGTCTTGTCACTCCTTATTCTCCTCATATCGACATCTCACCCAAAACTTGGAAACTTTAATCACACAAAACTTAACGGAGCTTCGTGAGATAGGTTAATATGATAAGGAGCAAACCATTTCACTTTAGTAATGTCAAAGACAAGATTCATAATTGTTTCCACACAATGAATACTGTAGCATACCATTTCCACAATTTATATTGAGCAATATAAGCCATAGAAACTAGAAAACAAGCAAACTATGCATTGAAAACAGAATCTGTCAAAAAACAGAACAGTCTGTAATGATCTGAATAACTACCATACTTCTGCTACTCCAAAAATTCTGAAAAAGTTGGAAAGCCTGGGTAATTTGTATATCGATCACCTGTAAAAAATTAAGAATTTTATCACGCTCCAGTGAATTGTCAAAATTCCTGGACTGAGCGTAAAAGTTTCTGTTTTTGGACAGAATCAAGTCAACTATCATCCACACTATCCCAAAGACTTTACTTGGTACTTTATTGAAACAAAAGCTATAAAACATGATTAATACAGTAGCATAATAATGTGAACACACAAAAACAGTAGGTAAAAGTGCTGGGTTGTCTCCCAACAAGCGCTTTTCTTTAATGCCTTTTAGCTAGGCATGATGAGTTCAATGATGCTCGCATCAAAGATAAGGATTGAAACATGACAAGAGCATCATGAATCATAAGTTCATCTCTCATAATAATTTTCAGTAGCATCATAAATAGATTCATCAATATAACCATCACATAAAGCATTCTTTCCATGATCCACAAGTGTAGAAATTTTATTACTCTCCACATAAGAAAATTTCTGTTCATTCACAATGGTGGGAGTATCATATGAAACTCGAATACTATAAATTGTTTCCACATAAAAAGAGTAATGTTCAGTAAAAGGATATTCAAAATTATGACAATAATTATCACTACTTTTTATAATATAAATATCATCACAATAATCATCATAAGTAGGAGGCATGCAATCATCATAGCAAATTTCATCATTCAAAATAAGGGGACTAAAAAGATCATCTCCATTAAGCATAGCCTCCCCAAGCTTGGGACAAACATAAATTGCAGCAAATAAATTCTCAAACATGTCATTCTCATCAAACATAGCATCCCCAAGCTTGTGGCTTGGCATATCATAAGCATAATCACTCTCATCATTAATAGTGTGAATAGCACCAACGGTATGACAATTGCTATCATCATAATTTCCCAAGTTGGTGCCAAAAAGATTTCCAAGATTATAAGAAGTATCAATATCTTCCCAATCATAATCATCACAACAAGCAATGGGCATAACAAAATCATCATCAATCGTGCTCTCGGACATTGTGACAGAAGACATAAAAGCAATATCATCATCAAGTGCATCATCCTCCACAATTATTTTTGATTCATTTTCATGAGGCACAACAATAATAGGAGCAACACTATTTGGGAGAGATACCTTTTTACCTCTTTTCTTTCTTCTTTTATTCTTCTTCACCACATCATCTGTGGGTTTAATTAATTTATTCGAGCTTCTTATTGAAGAGATTGATTGGATAGGAAGCTCCTCCTCGTTACCTGATTCATCATAATAAACACCAGGAGGGTACTGGGAAATATTTTCCCTCTCATTAGTACTCTCTTCATATTCTATTTGTTTTCTTGTCTTTAGATAGTTGGCAATATAAGTATTCTCAATGCAATTTACCACACAAAACATATAAATTTCCTCTAGATCAAAATCAAGAAATCTCTCGAGATTAAATTTTGGAGTACCCTCAGTTATACGTTTCATTTCTTCATACCCCAAAATAAGACTACGCTCTTTATGATTCTAAAGGGTAATCAAGTTATCACAATTTTTGGACATGATTTGATCATGAAACAATTTGCATTGGAGATTTAAATGACCACGTTCATTGCAAAGTTCACAAGGATGGTGAAAAAATTAAATCTTTCAGCACAATCATCTAGCCTCTCTTGCAAAATTTTCTTTTCTAAATATTTATGCTTCATACAAAATCTATCTTCCCTTTTTGGTGTGCATTTGCACTCCCAATTCACACCGCAAAAATTGACATGCTTATGAGAAACATTTTTGTCATGACTTGTGCAACCATCATTAGCATTTTGGATATTCAAAGAATTCATACTAACAACATTGCAATCATGCTCATCATTCAAATATTTTGTGCCAAACATTTTATTGACTTCTTCTTCTAACAATTGAGCACAATTTTCCGATCCATCATTTTCAAGAAAGATATTATAAAGATGATCAATAATATGATGCAACCTCATTTCCATTTTTTATGTAGTTTTCTTTTAAATCCAAACTAGTGATAAAACAAGAAACTAACAGATTCGATTGCAAGATCTAAAGATATACCTTCAAGCGGTCACCTCCCCGGCAACGGTGCCAGAAAAGAGCTTGATGTCTACTACGCAACTTTATTCTTGCAGACTCGTGTTGGGCCTCCAAGCGCAGAGTTTTGTAGGACGGTAGCAATTTTCCCTCAAGTGGATGATCTAAGGTTTATCAATCCGTAGGAGGCGTAGGATGAAGATGGTCTCTCTCAAACAACCCTGCAACCAAATAATAAAAAGTCTCTTGTGTCCCCAACACACCAAATACAATGGTAATTTGTATAGGTGCACTAGTTCGGCAAAGAGATGGTGATACAAGTGTAATATGGATGATAGAAATATATATATATATATATATATATATATATATATATATATTTATAATGTGTATAAATAAAAGCAGCAAGATAGCAAATAGTAAACGGGCACAAAAACGGTATTGCAATGCTTGAAAATGAGGCCTAGGGTCCATACTTTCACTAGTGCAATCTATCAACAATGCTAATATAATTGGATCATATAACCATCCCTCAACATGCAACGAAGAATCACTCCAAAGTTCCTATCTAGCGGAGAACATACGAAGAAAACATTTGTAGGGTATGAAACCACCTCGAAGCTATTCTTTCCGATCGATCTATCCAAGAGTTCGTACTAAAATAACACGAAATAATTTCAGATTCATAATACTCAATCCAACACAAAGAACCTCAAAGAGTGCCCCAAGATTTCTACCGGAGAAACAAAAGACGAGAACGTGCATCAACCCCTATGCATAGATTACCCCGATGTCACAGCGGGAATCCGCAAGTTGAATGCCAAAACACATATCAAGTGAATCAATATGATGCCCCATTGTCACCACGAGTATTCATATGCAAGACATATATCAAGTGCTCTCAAATCCATAAAAGTATTCAATCAGATAACAATGAAATATCAAAGGGAAACACTCAATTTGTCAGAACAAGATAGAGAGGGAAAACACCATATGATCCGACTATATTAACAAAGTCCGCGATACATCAAGATCGTGACATCTCAAGAACACGAGAGAGATAGATTAAACACATAGCTACTGGTACAAACCCTCAACCCCGAGGGTGGACTACTCCCTCCTCATCGCGGTGGCCGCCGGTGATGTTGAAGATGGCCACCGGAGATGATTCCCCCTCCGGCAGGGTGCCGGAAAGGGTCTAGATTGGTTTTCGGTGACTACAGAGCCTTACAGCGGTGGAACTTCTGATCTAGGTTTACCCTGAGGGTTTTCAGAATATTTGTGAATTTATAGGGTAAAGAGGGGGTGCGGAGGCCACCGAGGTGGGCACAACCCACCTGGGTGCGCCTGGCCCCCCAGGCTTGCCCTGGTGGGTTGTGCCCCCTCGAGGCACCCCCAGGTGCTGCTCTGGCCCATTGGTGGTCTTCTGGTTCATAAAAAATCCACAAAAAGTTTCGCGGTGTTTGGACTCTGTTTGATATTGATTTCCTGCGATGTAAAAAAAAGCAAAATACAGCAACTAGCACTGGGTCAATAGGTTAGTCCCAAAAAATGATATAAAGTTGCTATAAAATGATTGTAAAACATCCAAGAATGATAAAATAACAGCATGAATACTTCATAAATTATAGATACGTTGGAGACGTATCAGGGCAGAGCCCGCAGTAGAAGTAATCGACAAAGAATGGGAATTTATCTGGGGCAGCCTTGGTGCAAGAAGCTCGGATTACGCAGGTAGCGAGATGCCCCTTCATTGCTCTTCCCCACATGCACAGATACCGCTCCTTCATAGTGTGCACGTCGAGCGTCGGGGCGAAGACGACGTTCCTCTTCCGCATCTTCACCAACTCGCTCTCCGGCACATCTTTGCCCTTGCTCGCCTTGGGCACTTCTTTACCCTTGCTCGCTTTGGGCGCCATAGCAGCTGGGAGAGGGCAGGAGACCGAGGGCGGTGAGAGCGTGGAGGCAGCGAACGGATGAGGAGGCTCTGTTTCGGACTCGAGGAAGAAGACGACTGCGGTTTCTAGATTGGAATGGGTGAGAGGTAAATGAGCAGCACCTCTGCGGATTCCTCTTTTTATGGGGGAGGCGCGAGGCTGCATCTTTACTGTTCGATGTGAAAGCATTTTCGTAGGCGTGCTGTTGCTGCGGCCGTTCCGCGCACTTATCCCACATCGCGCACTCATTGCGGACCGTGGGGAAGCACAACAGAGATGATTACAACAGTTAACCTCTGCCCGTGCCCGTGCACTTTTTGGGCCTTGCACTACAAAAAAAAGGCACATCCGTGACATTTCGGTCCGAACGAATTTTTTTCCTGTCATACTTATGACACTTCTATGATGATAATTGTGACAAAACCCGGTATCATCATAGATGTGGTGGGCTCCTACTTCTATGACAAAAAATCATGACAGAAAATGGGCTTTTCGTCCTGGGCGGGCCGGAGACGCAGCTGCATGACATTCTATGGGCCGTCCATGACGGAAAAAACCGTGGTAGAAGCGAGGGCGAGGAAAATATCGGGTTGTTCCCGGTTACGGTGGGTGGTTGGGGCCGAGCGATGCGCGTTTCTCTCGTGTATACGCGCGTCTGTGCGAGGCGTTGGGCTCTAACTGAACCCAAGCGAGGCGTTGAGCTCTAACTGAACTCGAGCGGTTGCATTGCAGGCTACACGCTACTGAACCCGAGCGATCGATCGATCCCTTGCTGTTAACTGAACCCGAGTGATTCCTTCACTACTGCTGCTAACTGAAGCCGATCGATGCTGCCTCTGGATGAACAGTGAGCGCTGTTTCGGGGTTTGGATGAACAGTTCCCAGTGGGGGGTTGGATGAACAGGACCCCGTGGTAGTAGAGGTCGTTGCCGCTGGATGAACAGTACCCCGATCGATCGAGCCGGTGGATGAACAGGACCCCGTGGAAGGCTGGATGAACAGGACCCCGTGGAGGGCTGGATGAACAGGACGACCCCGTGGAGGGCTGGATGAACAGTAGCCGATGGAGGGCTGGATGAACAGTAGCCCATGGAGGGGTGGTTGAACAGGACCCCGTGGAGAGGGTTGGTTGAACAGTAGCCGGTGGAGGAGCGCGCGGTGGAGGCTGGATGAATAGAAGCCCGTGGATGAACAGTCACAGGTGGAGGCTAGAGGAGGTCGACGGTGGATGAACAGTAGCCCGTGGAGGCTGGAGGACGTCGACGGTGGAGATGAACAGTATCCCGTGGAGTCCCGTTTTGCGGTATGCCACACCCCTCCCAATGAACAGGACCCCCGTTTCGACCGTAGCGCTCCAACACAAGTCCGTTTCCTCCATTTTGCGGTACGCCACACCCCTCCCGATCAACAGGACCCCGTTTCGACCGTAGGTCCGTTTCCTCCGTTTTGCGGTACGCCAGACCCCTCCTGATGAACAGGAACCCGTTTCGACTGTGGCCGGTCGAACACAAGGCCGTTTCCTCCGTTCTGCGGTACGCCAGGCCTCGTTTCCATCAGCTGTTCCGTCCAAGCCGGTTGGCTCCCGATGAACAACACGCGTTCCGTTGCCTCCCGATGAACACGGCGCATTCTGTTGCCTCCCCATGAACACGACGACGACGCAGTTTCTCCGTTCCGACCCAGCCATGTACACGAGCCCTGGCCGTACGTATGCACGAGTAGGCGTTCGAGACCCCGCATGTATGTACGTATGTGGCCGCATTTTCTTTCTTGCACCCTGGCCGCTGTATGTACGTGTACATGCTACATGCGCGCCTCTACTACGACACGTGCCCTTCCTTACACGGCCACGGTGCATCCCTGCAGCCTGCAGACAGACCGATCGTATGTATGTACACGTTCGCGACCAGAATGACAACGCTACGTACGCTTCGGCCAGGTGGGTCCCGACTGTCAGGCACTTCCTTCCGTGCGAAGATGTAGCTGGTGGGTCCCAGCAGTCAGGGGCGAATATGTTTTTTTGCCCTTAATATAAACGCACTTCCTTGCGTGCGAAGATATAGCTGGTGGGTCCCAGCAGTCAGGGGGGAAACGTTTTTTCGTGAAATACGGTGGCCCGCCCGGTGGGTCCCTGCTGTCAGGTGGAGGAATCATTATTTTCCGTGTAATAAGGAGGCACTTCCTTGCTGCGGTCGTGGACCCAGCTGTCAGCGTCTCCACGTACAGTACTCTTCTGATGCATGTAGTTCGTTGACCACGTTGACCACGCCACGCCGAGAGCACCAGGGCCGTGGACGGCGACGAGGCCTAGGAAAGGGACGATGCGGAGCCGGGGAAGACGCGGCACAGGATGCCCACGCGGAGGGGAGTACGTGGGTTGACTGCTTCGGCTGTGGTGTGAGGCTGTCATCGCCAGAGAATAACAGGAGGTGTGGGTGAGTATAGAGGGATGGCATGGCCAGCGGTGGCAGCACAGCCGGACATGGGAGGCAGGAGCAGGCGGCACGGCCGACGCTTGTTTGGGCGGCTGGAGCAAGAAGACCAGAGGTTGAAGATCACTACGGCCGTTGGATGGACATCGTACGGTCACTAGAGCTAGAATCGTTTATATTGACTAAGTTGACAAAGCCCTCCATCCTCGTCATCTTAGTAGGCCCACAAGTCAGCCTCTCACTATGGTGGGTCCCAGCTAGCAGGGAGGTATTCATTTTTTGTGCGTAATTACGAGGCACTTCCTTGCGTGCGAAGATATAGCTGGTGGGTCTGACCTGTCAGCGGGGGAACGTTTTTTTCACGAAATACAGAGGCCCTTCCGGTGGGTCCCAGCTGTCAGGTGGAGGAATCATTATTTTGCGCATAATAAGGAGGCATTTCCTTGCGTGCGGCCGTGGACCCAGCTGTCAGCCTCTCTAGGTACAATCCACTTCCGATGCATGTAGTTCGTTGACCATGCCACGCCGAGAGCATAAGGGCGGTGGACGACGGCGAGGCCTAGGAAGGGAAACGACATGGAGCCAGGGAAAACTCGGCAGTTGTTTCCCACGCGGAGGGGAGTGCGACGGTTTACTGGTTCGTCTGCCGTCGTCGGAGAATAACAGCAGGTGTGGGTGAGTAGAGGGATGGCTAGGCCAGCGATGGGAGAACGATGGGGTGGTGAGGCCTACGTGGCAGCATAGCCGGCCGCAAGAGGAGGGAGCAGGCAGTCCCGCCGGCGCTTGTTTGAGCGGCTGGAGCAGGAAGAGCAGAGATTGAAGAAGCACGACGGCCGTTCGATGGACATCCAACAGTCACTGCTCTCGTGTGTTGACTAAGTTGACATGGCGTTGCGTGTGCGTCAACCTTATTTTTTTAGGAAAGCATACACGTCAACCTATAGTAGGCGCACAAGTCAACCTCAAATCTGTGGAAAACAGCATACAACCCATCTACCATTATTTCTAATAATTTACAGCCCATTTGCCAATTATTAAGAATTTTTTTGGAGCCCATCTTCTTCTTTTTTTGAGCGTATGGAGCCCATCTTCTTTTTGTTAGCATTACACCCCATATTGTGGCCACGGTTAAAAATTATACGAAATTTTGCATATTTCTATGCGGTCAACTGTTTTTAATCCCGAAACATCGAGTCACATTCAAACTATTTTGAAAAATATTTTATATAAATATAAAATCCAAATAATTGTCCACGCATAAAAATCAATGGAATTTAAAATCTTGTAATTAAAAAAAATTGAAACTAATTCCTGGTTTGATGTGTTTTAAAAATGTACAGCCCATTTCTGGGCAAACCGAATGAAAGACTCCTCGTCTTGAAAGATTTGCAGCCCAACAGGGCTGATAAAGCAAGTAGGCCTCGTTTGGGTATTTCTTAAAAAAAAAGAACTGGGCTAGCCATTTTCAGCAAGAAAAAAACACAACTGGGCTCATGATGTGGTAAACATAAATAAAACCCTGGCTAGACGGGCCACATTCCCCGCACAGCCCCGCTGTTACCCTGATCCGTCGCTAAAACTAGTATAAATAACAACTGCTTGTTCCTAAAAAAAAGTAAATAACAACTGCGCGACTTGCTGGGTCCCTGGTGTTAGCCGCTCGTTGTGTAATTCTCTCGTTTATTGACTACCTTGATAATGGCATGAGCCCCAGATGTCCAACCATTAGGAGGAACCATTTTTTGGGCTTATAATAACGAGGCACTTGCTTGCGTACTGCCATGACGCTGGTGGGTCCCTACTGTCATCCTCTCCACGTATAGTCATATCCTTGTTCCTCTCGGTTGTTGACGGCGTTGACAACGCAAGAGTGCGGCGCACCGTGCACGGTGAGCGAACCAAGGCCTCGGACGACGGCGAGGCCTCGGACGGAACGAACAGGAGCCATGGTCCAGTCGCAGGGGGAGGGGAGTATGAGGGTTGACTGGTTCGGGTGCGGGTGCGTGTTGGGGCTGACGTCGCCGGAGAATAACAGGACGTGTGGGGGAATAGAGGGAGGGACTGGCCAACGTTGGAGGGTACGGTAGGGCGGCGGAGGCGCAGCCAGCCATGGGAGGCGGGAGCAGGCGGAGCCGACGGAGTGGTTTGGTTTGGGCGGCTGGAGGAAGAAGACCAGAGATAGAAGATACACGACAGATGTTGCATGTCAATCCAACGACTGGTAGGCAGAATCGTTTGTTGGCTAGCTAGTAAGTCAACACCACCTTGGATAGGCTATTTCCTTGTGGGTCCCAAATGTCAGAATCCAAATCTGTCACGGTCATGCAGCCTTTCCTATGAAAATTTACAGCCCATTTGGTGTGCTAGATCGAAATAAGTTTGTGGGTGCTGGTGGGGGCTAATCACTAATCACTTGGCTTCTGTAATGCATAGTGAGCTCAAGCAGCCGACGAGAGTGATGTTATTTCCCTTGGTTGGGATTTGTTACAATATTTCACTCTAAATTAAACGAATGGCAAGCCATTTGCCTTGTTTCAAAGAAAATATGATAGTCACAGCCGAGTTGAAAAGGGCAAGAACATCTAACTCCAGCTTACAAACTGTACAAAAGCACGAGGGTTAATCGTTCATCAGGTTTAGATAAAACCCAGGTTGAAAAGGGCAACAACATCTAACTCCAGCACTGTTTTCGGCAGTCACAGTCAAATGGATCGGTCAGGTCCATAGAATGAACTTCCTGGGTCGTAAAATTTATTGGATTATGACCACAATATGTTGTAAATAGAAGCCCGACACGTTCAGAAGCTCTTTTGCCCACCTGAAACTCCTTTTTTTTTGCTCTTTACATACCCATCCGTCAAAACCATGCTGCTGATAAACTTAAGCCTGATGGACAATAGTAACCTCGCATTTAGCAGGAAGAATGTGACAAATCTAGTGTTTGCATGGTTGGCTACATATCGTTCTAGCGTTATTGTCTTCAATCGAATGTCATGAGAAGTGAGAAAATCCCGGTGCTTACGAATCCACCGATTGGTTATAACTTTCTTACCCCGTCCTGTTGCCTAAATAGACATGAAGATTGAAAAAGTTAAGGTCTAAAAAAAGAGTGTGGAAAGAGCAACAGCTGAATGGTTAATTCTAGTACACTATATGCGGGCTTCCAATGTGCGTGAAATTATCACCTTTATATAGAACTTCTCTAGACATGGAAAGCATTGCATCAAGCCAATAATCTTGTTCAGATGAAAACTATTCATTTGGATATATAAGATCTTGACAGAATCTAGCACCATTGATAGGCTATCCATGGAGAAACTCTTCATTGAGCATAGAACATAATATTAGTACAAAATGTGTACTCCGAGATGATATATAACTTATGCGCAGAAATTTGAAATGCAGCTTATGGTTACAAGTGTAGATGATAATATAAAGTACCTGAAGAACTGTGGAGCCAAACACCATCTTGAAATGAGCACAGGGATCATGTATTACACCCAAGGTCTCCAGTTTAGGTGTAGAGAGGACGGTTATTTGCGACGGTGAATAACTAGAATCAAGGATCAACCTTTGAAGTGAAGGGGCATCTTGGATGATGAGCTGCCTTCCGTCAAAAGAAATTCCAATTCTTACAAGGTTAGGCAACTTTATTTGGAGACAACCAATTCTAATTGTGAAAACAAGCACCAAGCACTCGAGGGCAGGGCAACCGGAGTGGATGATGCTGTGCAATGAGGCCTCCGATATACGAACCCGCACAAGTGAAAGTTTTTTGAGAAATGGGAGTCAAAGGTTTAGTACCAGATTTTCTGGTAGGTCGCACAACGCAAAGGTGGCGGTGTGGAGAGAGGAGGAAAACCGCGAGATGGACATCAGTGCTGAGGGCACATGTAGATGGTGTTCGGTATCTGGTAGGTGATTTCCAAGGAAATAGTAGAACTCAAGCAGCTGTAGTTCTGTGAGTTCAGGGGATTTCAGCCAGGCGTCCACCATGCAGGGCATGGTATGCTTGCTCAGGTCGCATGACGGGATGCAGAGGCTTTGAACGGAGCCCTGGTGGGAGGAGATGATGGCTCTGGGGATTTCAAAATCATTGAAGGGAGATAGCTGATGATAGTCGAGATTAAGGGGCACGGCGCGCCATAGAGGGTGCCACCGAATTGAGAGGACTTGGGTGCAGCAGCAATCCTTGGTGGGGAGAAGCAAGATGATCTCCCCAAGGATGGCGTCCGGGAGATCGCTGATGCGGTCCACCCGAGATTCTACGGGTTCCTGGGATCCGGTGGGGGCGGGGTTGCCGCTTCTCCCCGCGCTGCCGGGTGCGGGATCTACAACAGGCATCGCCGCTAGCGGGAGCCTCATCTTCTTGGCGCTAGGGCAGCCGACTCTATTTTCCTTGAGGGCGTCGCGTTGCGCTCACGGATTTGAGCAGAGTAACGAATGATGAGCCTAGTTGTAGTGCGAGTGAAGAAGAAGGGGAGCTGGGGGTTTTCTGTAGTAGTGAGGAAGAAGGGGAGCTGGGGTTTTCTGTAGGAGTGGGGTGAGGAATTTGGGGGTACGAGTGGAGCGAGCTGACGTGAGGTGGGTGGGAGTGAGGAGGAAGAAGAGCACCTAGGTTTTTTGGGGGGCGGTGTGCTGGGTGTGGGTAGCGCCTCTCATTAAGTAAATATATGGGCTTTTGAATTGATTTTATTATTTACTAGGGTGGATGGGCTGTTTTGTCTTGGGCCCAGAGAAACAATTACTACTAGTACTGTGGAGACACTCTACAGCTACCAGAAAAACAATTACTACTAGTAAAGTGGATACACTACCGCTTCTGGCTCCTCCTAGGTCATCGAAACATCTCCCTCTACTGAATGCCATTTTACTTATGTTCACCGACATGCGGGCCATGCCACGCGCGGGCCCAAATGCCATCCACCAAATTATAAGGCAGTATGCAGGTGGAGAGTCACCCCGGTCGTAGCGCGGCAGTAACGAGCCGTCGTATCACAAAACCCCACCTCCCCGCAGTCTAAGTTTGACGGACGAAGCAACCATCATTTCACTCTTCGCTGAATCCCCTTCTCCCCACCATATTCAAGAAGCCAACACTCGCATCTGTCACTGTTCTTCTCTCCCAACGAAGGGAAGGTAAGCGGATCCGTGATATTGGTAAATTTCGTTCAGAGAAAAAAAGGAACTTTTGCAAAGCAGTAACCGATCCTCACTCTTTTTTTTGCTTCATTGTCATTGTGATTGTGTTTTCCTTTCAGTGGTCTCCTAGTATTCGTCAGTTTCATGATGGACCAAGGCGAACCAGGCAAAGATCTGCCGATATTGGAGCAGACGTGGGAGGCTGATCCCCACGAGACAGAGAGCTCCAAGAAGATGGAGGCAGCCACCGAGCCGACCCTAGATACGCTCACGGCCACTACTGAGATGGTCAACGCCCCGTTTGAGGTTACAGCCCCCATGGCACTGCAGGAGCAGTTTTCCCCCTTTGAGGATGTGTCCCCCCCGCTGAGCTGCCCAAGGTGTTTTTCTTCTTTGCCGATCTCGATTGTGGTTTTTCATCTAAGTATGTGGTGATGAATAATGCAAAAATTTATTAGCTTCGATGCCATGCTATACATAGTGGTTTAAATAACTTGTGTTTCTTATACTGGAAAGTAATTCAGAATTTGTTTCTGTTTCAATTAGAGCCCTGATGTAGACAAGGATTATGTGGTTGTACATGTCACTCGCTATGAGGCGGATGACCTGAATATACGCATTGGGAAAACAGAGTTCTTAGGCTGTTGGATCCTGGAAGCCATTTGCGCTTATACTGATGTCGAGTTGTATTCCAGCCTCACTATTGTCAGGTGTGTTGTCCAGGGTGTACTGAAGCACAAGAAGTTGAAAGCTACTCCTTCGTTTGTGAGGCATACTGTTCTTGTCAAGCTTACACAGGAAGATGACGTGGCATGCCTCCACAAACAAGCTTATGAGTGGCAAGGCCACAAGGTTATCTTCATGAAGGTTCACAGGATTGAGCTGCTGCCGGACGTCCTCGATGATGTTCATGGAAAGGTCCATCTTGTGTCCAGCCCAAATTAGATCGAGGCATGAAATAGTTGCCCCAGCTAGTGTTTAATTCTAGTTTGGATTGTGTCTACTTATACGAACCTTGCCTATTATCGAGCCCTCTGGGGCCTGTACTCTGTTTGAATCCGTCTATGGGAACTGCTGCTACTTTTGTGTGCCCGTGAATCATGTGAGAACCATCGTAATTGTTGCCGAAACAGATGCGGCCTCACTAGTTTTTTCATGAATATGGCATGGTAAGACGTTAGTTGTCACGGTTTATCATACGAGCAGTGTGTGTTTGATGAAATAGAGTACTCGTTCGAGAAATGTGCACCGACGTATACATAAGTACTTGTAAACACTGTTGGTGCTACCCCACTTGTAAGCAGTTGTGCAAAACACGACACATTGGCTCAACTCGCTTCAACACTAGGCTATCGACCATCTAACAATCAATAATCTGCTGTCTGACATATAAGCAACTACATATCTTGTTACGGTGGTTCATGCAGTTAACTGAGGCCACAATGTAAATTCCAAATGTTCACACGCTAGTCCAGCGTTCATGTGGAACACTCACATTAAACTCGGCTTCATAAAAAACTTGAAAAGCATAAGTTAAGCAATTTTATACATCTCAATGATTCATTGAACATAACAAACATATAACTAGTTCACAGCAAAAGACAAAGTTGTGAGAAGGTTTACAAATCAGGAAAAATCAAGCAAGGCTTCTCTGAGCAAAGGGCCTCCCTAGCCAGGCTTAAATTTCCTGGAGTTCACCCTGGTTTTTCCTGGAGTTCACTCTAGAATGCTGAACTGAACCATGTAGTGTACTGACCAGCTTAAATTCTTGTGCATTCCAGTAAATTTAAGCACCGCTATTTGCAGAAATAAGCAAACCACAATGCCTCTTGTCCGTGCACCTATCCCAAAAACCTCCATGCAGCCGTGCCAGCTAATCCTTGGTCCATGGATGAACTGGAAGAAAGTGCATTCCGGACTAGGATGCAGTTGTTTTCGCTCGTCCCTGCACTGCAATCAGGAAGTAAAACGTACGAATCAGCTTCTTTTAGATTGCGTTGGTCATTCTACCTAGTTAGAACCAATGTAGGAATACCTGGAACACTGGTGGTTAGAGGACGGCAGCTAGGAATAGCCATATCATTTTGTGCAGTTGTACTAAAACTGAGGTGTGTACTTTTGATTGCGCAGATAGAAACGATATGGAGACAGACATCCCTGTTTGCGCAAATACGAAATAAGGTTATTTAAACAGTGACGGATATTTGCAGTGGCGTATGATTAACAACATCTATTGTGTTATAATTGGCACTAGACTGACAGTATGAAAGTACCCTTAAGTAAGTAGCATCACATCACATCACCACTACCACTAAATTAACATGCAGAACAATACCATTAGTATTACTATCATGAGAGTAGCACATGGTCAGTAAATGTGCAATCAAATATGTGCAGTTCCACTGGGATGAAGCAATGTTAGCGGTGTGAGATTTAAGTGTAACTGCAACAACACAATTCATGGGAAATAAAGCAAGACGGAAGCACTTCATAAAATGGTGGTGGCATTGCTTCAATTATCGACGGCACTAGACCATTACTTATAGTGACATTAGGTGGCATTGCTTAATGCTTCATGTGATTTTACATTAATGGTAGCGATATGGGCGTAGGGACAGGAGGGGCATAAAGTGGTGAGGCAGATGTGGTTGCCGAGAGCGGCAAACACTCAGGCAGCATGTCTGCATTGGTCCCATTTTTTATCTCCTCGGCGACATTTTCCTATGTGAGCACAGGAAATCTAGACCTGCTCATTCTCATTTGCGTTGTCCCCCAACACCCCTCACTTTCTTTCCTTTTTCAACCAAGAGACAGGTCCACTCCCCCCACCCTTTGCCATCCACCATGTTTTCTTCGCCTTTTCAACTAATAGACTTGTTGGGTAGCCAGTATCTACTACTTTCCCCCGTTTCCTCTTAGAACCAAGTCCTAGATTCATGCTACAGCTTTCCCACTTTCTTCCCTGTTTGAACCAACTCTTAGATTCGACTGTATGATAGTAAAAGTCCAGGTGGCTTTGGAACAGCCGACGGAAGTAGAAAAAGATCCACACGCAACCACGTGGGGAGCTGGGGCAGTAGAGCAAGGCAGGTTTCGAAGGATGCCGCACCAGCACCCAAAGCTCAAAAGCTTATGGGAGATGCAATCAAAGCAGGTGCTGCTCCATCAAAGCCCAAAGCTGCTCCCAAGGCTGCTGCTCCAGCTCCAAAGCCAAAACCCAAGAGAAGCACTAGGAACATACCTGCTGAATAAAGAACAAGGCCCCAGTGCCTCAAGCTGCTGAGGAAGAAGAAGATGATTCTGTTGTGTTGAGAAAGCTGAAGCCCAAGATCCCTGATCACACTGATGCACACCCAGTTGCAGAAATATGAAAATTAGGAAGGATGCAGGATTGAGACTATGGAGAGAGTCTGATCCCTATGCTATTAGGAGAAGGACTGCTGTGGACTACAGATTCCACACTAAGGAACGTCAGGACTTCTATGAGACTGTTCTGCTTGACAAGAAGCCCATTGTGTGTGACATGAGATGGGTTGACTGGAAATTCATCAAGGAAAATGAGGATCACTTCCCTGGAGTGCTTGATAGCTTCAAGGCATGTGGAGTGGACACTTTTGTTGCCCAGAAGCTCACCAAGTGGAATGATGAGCTCATCATGCAGTTTTACTCCACTACCCACTTCTATCCAAATGGAAGGATTGTATGGATGTCTGAGGGTACTAGGTACCAATCTACAGTTGATGAGTGGGCCAAGCTCATAAATGCTCCTGAGGAACATGAGGATGACTTGGACATTTATGCAGAGAAGAAGAAAGGCCACAACAGTATAGCCAACATGTACAAAGAGATCCCAGATGCTGCATTGGATACACACAAGTTTGGATCTGTACACTATCTATTGTCTGGTCTGCCAACTATTAATTGGATCTTAAGGCACACACTGCTACCCAAGTCAGGTGATCACAAGATGATCAGAGGACATGCTATCAACCTGCTGCACATATTTGATGTCCCACAGAAGTTCAAAGTAATGAGTTTGATTGTTGAGACAATCAAGAGGACTGCTGCTGATCAGAAGAGAAGTTGTGGGTATGCCCCACACATTTAGGAGCTAATCAACTCAAAGATGGGCAAAGGCAAGTACATCTTGGATAAGGAGCACCTGCCCATCTATCCTGAATTTGAAGATAACACTGTTGTGATGAATGAGAATGAACCATCTTCAGCTCAAGCACATGAAAAGAGAGAGAAGGCTAAGGCTGAGAAGGCTGCAAAGATGCCAACTGTGGAAGAGGCATCTCAGGTATTCTTGAAGAGAAAGCAAGACTAGCTTGGATATCTGATCCAATCCACCCTGAGGATTGAGAAGGGCTTGGCCACCCTGACCAAGAACCAGGAGAGCTTAGAAAGGATTATTGAGACAAAATTCTATGACCTTGATGTCAAGGTAACAGAAATCCAAACTGCAGTTGAGCAACTTCAGGAGGAAGCAGAGGAGAAGAAGGGCAAGTCTACCACAGATGCTTTTGCGAGAGTGCCCAGAGGACAGAGATCTGTTGCAGTGCCAGTGACAGACACTAGAGCCACAACATCAGCACCAGCAGCTACAGCTCCAGTTCCACCTCTAGCAGCTACTCCACCAGCTCTAGCTACTTCATCACAAGCCTTCGTCCTTGGAGTTCTCTCAACACCACCTCCTGAAGATCAATCCTGAGAGTCGTTTAGCACTATGCATTTTCAAACTTTTTGGTAACTTGTTGCCAAAGGGGGAGAAAAATGTATAGATCATAGGCTTCGAGAGAGAGTGTTGGTTTTTATCTCTCTTTGTACTTATTTGGTTTTATTTGAAACTTTATTGCGTGGTTGTGTGAGCTACTTGTGAGATACTTGTTTGATCTTGTGTTTGATCATATGCTACCCTTAATGCTTGTTGGATGATATAATCTATTATATCCTTTTATGATCATTCACTTTGCTTGGTGATGAGTGCATGTATTTTAATTTCAATCATTTTGAGCGCTCCACCAAGATGTATGTGACATGGAAGAGTAACCCATGATCCTAATTGATTGTGCATTTGCATTCAAAAGAAATTTTTTAAATAATGCACAAATTTAGGGGGAGCTCTTGCTTATCACATACTTCTCAAAGCGACGATGTTTTTCAATACTATTTATCATTTGTCGAAGGTTTGATCTATATGTTGTCATCAATTACCAAAAAGGGGAGATTGAAAGTGCAACTATCCCTGGGTGGTTTTGGTAATTCCTAACAACATATAGCTCATTGAGCTAATGCTATTTCAAGATAGTTATTTCAGGAAAGCTCAATGATTGGCATGGCATGGATTAGAAAGTGGACCCTTCAAAATGCTAAGGACAAAGATTGGCTCAAGCTCAAAGCACAAGACTCTACATTTTCTATTTTAGTGATCCAAGATCACATTGAGTCTATAGGAAAAGCCAATACTATTAAGAAGGGATGAGTTGTTGCTTAATGAGGTGCTTGCTCAAAATGCTTAGTGATATGCTCCAAAAACCCTGCACTACTTTCTCATATCCACATATGTCCCAAACTACAAGTCCAACTCGGCCCGACCGATTCTTTCCATCCGGCGCCACGGAGTTCAGTTGACATAGCCACTGCCAGAAACCCTAGTCTTTTCGGTCTCACCGATAGGGATCTCGGTCTCACCGAGATGGGATTGTAATCTCTCTGCTTCCCTTCGTAACGTTTCGGTCAAACCGAGATGAGCGATCGGTCCCACCGAGATTGCAATGCAAACACTCTGTTTCCCTTTCGTAACGTTTCAGTCCAACCGAGATGAGCGAATCGGTCCCACCGAGTTTGCCTGACCAACTCTCTGTTTGACTATTACCAAAATCGGTCCCACCGAGTTTGTGTAATCGGTCTCACCGAGATTACGTTATGCCCTAACCCTAATGATATCGGTCCCACCGAGTTGACATGTCGGTCCCGCCGAGAATCCTAACGTTCACATTTTGAACTAAATCGGTCTAACCAAGTTCTCTGAATCGGTCCCACCGAGTTTGGTGATTTGTGTGTAACGGTTAGATTTTGTGTGGAGGCTATATATACCCCTCCACCCACTCTTCATTCATGGAGAGAGCCATCAGAACATGCCGACACTTCCAATACATATTTTCTGAGAGATAACCACCTACATTTGTGTTGAGGTCAAGATATTCCATTCCAACCACATAAATCTTGATCTCTAGCCTTCCCAAGTGGCTTTCCACTCAAATCTTCTTTCTACCAAATCCAATCCTATGAGAGAGAGTTGAGTGTTGGGGAGACTATCATTTGAAGCACAAGAGCAAGGAGTTCATCATCAACACACCATTTGTTACTTCTTGGAGAGTGGTGTCTCCTAGATTGGCTAGGTGTCACTTGGGAGCCTCCGACAAGATTGTGGAGTTGAACCAAGGAGTTTGTAAGGGCAAGGAGATCGCCTACTTCGTGAAGATCTACCCTAGTGAGGCAAGTCCTTCGTGGGCGACGGCCATGGTGGGATAGACAAGGTTGCTTCTTCGTGGACCCTTCGTGGGTGGAGCCCTCCGTGGACTCGCGCAACCGTTACCCTTCGTGGGTTGAAGTCTCCGTCAACGTGGATGTACGATAGCACCACCTATCGGAACCACGGATAAAAAATCTCCATGTGAACATTGCGTTTGCTCCCTCAAACTCCTCCCTTTTACCTTCATATGCAATTGTTTTACATTCCGCTGCTATACTCTTAGAATTGCATGTGTAGGTTGATTGCTTGACTTGTGCTAAGTTGCTAAAATCTGCCAAGAACTAAAATTGGAAAAGGCTAGATTTTTATTTGGTCAAGTACTATAATCACCCCCTCTAGACATACTTTCGATCTTACAAGTAGTATCAGAGCTTTGGTCTCTATTTGCTTTGATTTCCATAGCTTTTGGTGGTCATAGCCGTGGTTTCACAACCTAGGAGGGTATGGCGTCTAGCGAGGGAAATTCCCACCGTAGAGGTCCTTACTTTGATGGTACAAATTTTGCTAGTTGGAAGCATAAGATGAAAATGCATATTCTTGGACATAACCCCGCTGTTTGGGCTATTGTGTGTATTGGCTTGCAAGGTGAATTCTTTGATGGGAGATAACCAAACCGTGAAGCTACCGCGGAAGAGTTGAAGATGCTACAATACAATGCTCAAGCTTGTGATATTCTCTTCAATGGATTGTGCCCCGAGGAATTCAACAAAATCAGCCGTCTTGAGAATGCAAAGGAAATTTGGGATACTTTGATTGATATGCATGAAGGTACCGACTCCGTCAAGGAATCCAAATTGGATGTGCTTCAAAGTCAACTTGACAAGTTCAAAATGAAGGATGGTGAAGGTGTCGCCGAAATGTACTCTAGGCTTGCGCTCATCACAAATGAGATTGCTTGCTTGGGAAGTGAAGAGATGACCGACAAATTCATCATCAAGAAGATCCTAAGAGCCTTGGATGGAAAATATGATACCGTGTGCACATTGATCCAAATGATGCCCAATTACAAAGGTCTCAAGCCAACGGAAGTCATTGGAAGAATTGTTGCTCATGAGATGTCACTCAAGGTTAAGGAAGAGCTTCACAACAAGTCTAGTGGTGCTTACAAAGCCTCGTGTGATGCTCCCACATCATCAAATGATAAACAAACCTTCAATGAAGAATTGAGCCTAATGGTAAAGAACTTCAACAAGTTCTAGAAGAGTAGAAGCAAAGAAAGAAGTTCCAAGTCAAGGTCCTACAATGACAAAATATCTTCTAGTCGTGAGCGTAATTGCTACAATTGTGGAAGACCCGGACACTACTCCAATGAGTGTACGGCTCCCTACAAAAGAAGAGAAGATTCTCCCAAAAGAAGAAGTAAAAGAGAAGAATCACCACCAAGAGAAAGGAGGAGTAGAGATGATCGTTATGAACGAAGACCCTCTCAGAGAAGCAAGGACTCGGAAAGGAAGGATAAGTCATCAAGGAGCTACACAAAAAGAAGACATCAAGCTCATGTTGGTGAATGGGTATCCGGCTCCAACTCCGACAATCACTGCGAAAGAAGTTATCACTCCGACTCCGAATATACTCAAGATGAGGGTGTTGCCGGTCTAGCACTTGTGTGAACCAACTCCTACGACATATTTGACTCACCAAATGAAGGAATTGGAAGATGCTTCATGGCCAAAGGTCCAAAGGTAACACATCCCGAGTATGTTGATTTCAATAGTGATGAAGATGATTTGCTAGGTGATGATGATTTACTTGTTGACAACTCTAGTGATGAAAACTATGATGAAACGTCAATTAATCATGCTAATCAAGGTAAAACGAATGATGATGGTAAGAAGGAGATTGAGCGTCTAACTAAAGAACTAAACACTCTTAAGTTAGCTCATGAAACTACCTTGGAAAATCATCGAGAACTTTTAAAGACTCATGATAAGCTACGCTTTGAAAAGCTCAACCTTGAGAAAGAGCATGAGTTTTTAGAGGCTATCAATGATGATCTTCGCAAGAAAAGTTCTTCTTACATTGCCATGCGTTTACTCTTGTCTACTTACATGCCACAAGTTAAATCTAGCAACAAGAACAAGAAAGA
The DNA here is from genome assembly GCF_018294505.1 of Triticum aestivum. Classification (NCBI taxonomy): domain Eukaryota; kingdom Viridiplantae; phylum Streptophyta; class Magnoliopsida; order Poales; family Poaceae; genus Triticum; species Triticum aestivum. Next base: position 323,080,261 of record NC_057799.1, read on the forward strand.
TGCTTCATCTAGTAGTAACAACAATCATGCTAAATCCAATGTTGTTGCTTCTAGTAGTTCTCTTGATTCCACTAATGATTCTCTTAGCCAAGTTACACTTGAGAAAGAAAATAGCTTATTGAAGGGAATTATAGAGAAAGGTGTTTACAAGAGCCTTGTCGGAAGTAAGCAATTTGAGGAAATTGTACGCAAGCAAGGAAGACACCGGAAGAATCAAGGTGTTGGTTTTGAACGAAAGTTCAATGCCAATGGAGTTGAGTGGGAAGAAGATCAATACCCCAAGACGAAGTTTGTTCCTCAACAAGAGAAGTATGATCCTACTTCTTTCAAAGGGATACAAGCTCAAGATGATCTTCCACCACAAGACCACAAGCAAAAAGGCAAGGACAAGCTTCAAGAGGAAATTGATGCATTTGAAGAAGCACCTAAGGCCTTGGTCAAGTGGGTTCCCAAGACTACATCAAGTTCTACTTCATCAAGTACAACTACAACTCCGAGGATTCCCATCAAGATGGTGTGGATCCAGAAGAACAAGAACTAGAGAGTTCTTGAGGGTGACTCCGCCAACATACTTCACTCTTATCATTTTGGCGAGAACAAGTGCAAACAACTTCCATATCTTGCACTAGTTCAAGGAGTCACAAACCCTCTTGTTGGTAAGACAAGGGACAAGGTAGTCCAATGCTTTCGTGGACATCATCTTGTGTATGCATCACTCTATGTCTATGGATATCCTTGATTGTTCCTTGTGGGACTAACCCGTGTAGGTATTGAAAGTGCAACTCACTCCAAAGGATTGCTCCAAATGATCTACATCAACATTGAGCATCTACATCTTCAACACCTACATGAAGTCATCATCGACAAAACCCAAGGTTAGTTCATCCCTCTAAAGGGGGATATCACATCTAGGGAGAGCTTTACTCTAATCAATTGAGTTAAAGCAACTCTAATGGTGTGAACACATCAATGCTTTATGTAAAAGTGGTAACCCCGCTCGTGCTTAAATGATGAGTATGACCTATGATCAAATGTTCTCATTTGACTCCTATGTCAATATACTCATATATAGATGACCTAGTCATCACCAAATTGCTTGATAGATGCTAGAGTGTTTGTGCATGCTTTGTCACATATTTCATTTGCCATTTTATTGTGTGAGCATGTTGGTTGCATACTTTACTCATTCGAGGACATCCATTTGTAGTTTTGATTGTTTGGCTCTTTCTCTTTTGCCAAATGGATGGACAAGAATGCCTAAGAACTCCCTCTAGCTATCTCTGCTTTTGTCATCTCAAACTCTATTCATGCTACATCACAAAGTTTGATCAAGTCAGATTCGAACCACTCTGTGTGAGGAGCACTCGGAGTTCCCGATTCATCATAGACTTAAACCTCCAAAACCTCTTTGTGCATCTCGGTCTGACCGATTCATCCTTTTCGGTCCTACTGAGTCACTAAGTTGATCTAGGGTTTTCAATCTCGGTGCAACCGATTAGAACCTTTCGGTCACACCGAGTTGCAGTAACTGCCTGCAGTTTTGCATCTCGGTGCCACCGAGTCGTTCCACTCGGTCACACCGACAGGGTCAGGTTATATATACTGCCGTGGTTTTGTCACGGCAGATGTCCTGGAGAAAGGACTTAGTCGTGGAGCCATCGCTACGGGTTAGCTTAAAGGGGTTAAAGCGGACAAGGGATGCAAGAGAGTTTTATACTAGTTCGGCCCCTTACGATGAAGGTAAAAGCCTACGTCTAGTTGTGATGGAATTGATGGGGTTTCGATGACCAGGGAGCGAATACGCTTTGCCTGAGTGTCGAGTTGTTGTCGGTTGTCCTTGAATCGCCGCCAGGTCGTCCCCTTATATACATGGGTTGACGCCCGTCGGTTTACAGAATCCCGAGGCCGGCTCATAATCGTGTCTGGCTCGGTCTCTGCTACTTCTATCTTACAACACAAGTTTACATATCAACGCCGGTTTATGTCTACATGCCTTAAACCGGCTTTGGGCCCTGGGCCTTCATAAAGCGTCACCGTTTGTCTTCATGGACTTCAGATACAGATGAACTACTTATGGGGTTAACCCGGCCTCCCCTGGCCAGTTTACGCCCAGTGGTAATATCCCCAACATTAGGCCCCAGATTGATTTGAACTGGTTCATGTCAATCCTCAATACTTAAGAAAACTTCTTCCTCAACATCTTCACATAATCTTGTAAACCGCCGTGACATCATCTTCTAGGACCATGATAAACCGCCGTGACGTCACCTGTTTCTTTTAAAACTGTGTATAATCCACCTTCATTAATGAGCCTCCGACAATCGAGGCGACAGCTCCGCCTCATATCCAAAAATTCGGCTCCTCGATTTTTGCGCCTGACGTTTATCTTTCTGCCCTTATAAATAGGGCAGGGGGTCTTTCCATTTTCCCCCTCGTGCCTCTTCGTGTCGTCATCTTCCTTGCGCCGACCGGCCCTCAAGCTCTGCCGCCGCCGTCATCCTTCGCCTCTGCTTCGACAAAGGCTGCTGCATCAACCTGATCATATCAGAGAAAAACCGCGGCGCCTCTCCGCCATCCCATCAGCATCAGTAAGCCCCCCTTTCTTTTACCATAGATCTGGCATTAGGGTTTCGGCGTTCATCAGTGTTCGTCGCCGCCCTTCTTTATCCTTATTTATATCCATGGATTAGATCCAAAAACCACATAGACCTCGCGCGGTAGTAGTTTTAGCACCTGCTTGATATCTAACTCATCTCAACTTGGTGAACTTTTAGCACGCTGGAAATTAGGTCAGAATATATTTTGTTTTTCCAATGCGCGGTAGATCTGAAATTACCATAGCAAGATGTGAAACTTGTTTCTTCCTTCACTTACACACTTTGAATACCAGATTGGGCGGTTTAACTTCACAGAAAAATGATGACCCGGTAGATACCATTAGTCCCCTGTTGAACCGCCAATGCATTACACCGTTTCCATTGTCAGACTCCGGTTTACGAATAACCAAATCCGGTTTATCAATATGCTTGTATCCTTATACCGCTGTATAGTTGTCCACTGTAAATCTTAAACCGGCAATAATCATGTTTCAGATCTTCATTGCCATGGCCAAGCAAGTCTATGAATGCAATTGGGCTCCTTCTCGAGTAACCGAAGAACAGTTAAACAATCTTGTTAAAACGGGCGCTTTAGCCAAGAAAGATGTCATCCACTGGAGGGTCCCTGGCCCGGAAAATCCTCCTACACCCAAGGATGGAGAGGTAGTCGTGTTTGCTGATCATCTCGGACGAGGTTTTAGCCCTCCCGGTTCAAAAAATTTCCGAGATGTACTAGCCAATTTTCAGCTGCGCCCTCAAGACATCGGTCCCAATTCTGTGACCAACATCTGCCACTTCCAAGTCTTCTGTGAGGTTTATCTGCAAGAGGAACCTACTGTCGAACTGTTTAGGGATTTCTTTCACTTAAACCGTCGCACAGAGTTCTCGGATGGACCCAACACGGAACTGGGCGGAATGGCGGTTCAGAAAAGGAAAGAAGTCACCTTCCCTCATCCCAAACTCCACAGTCACCCCAAAGAGTGGAACCAGACTTGGTTTTATTGCATGGATACATCTCCACCTGATGAAAACCCCCTGCCGGGTTACCGCCCTGAACGCCTAAGCAACACACATCCTTTTCCTCAGAGGTTGACTGCAAGAGAAAGGGCCAACTATGCTCCTCAATTATCAAAGCTTAGAGCCTTCATGGCAAACGGTTTGACAGGAGTTGATCTTGCTCGTTGTTGGATAAGCTGGAGTATTCTTCCCTTAAGCCGGCGCTCCGGTTTGATGTGTGAGTATACAGGGAGTTTGAAGGATGCTCAGCGGCACATTGACATTCAGCTTACAGATGCAGAAGTCACTGAGGCTGTAAAAAAGATACTGAACGAACCGGAGGCTGTTTGTGCCCAAACCGGACTACTCCCTTTCTGCACCTTCAACAAACCACCAGCTGTAAGAATCATATAATCTTTTTATCTGAAGTTGCTTCTGTCCAAATATTTTCTGAAAGTGTGATTATTTCTGACAGGGTGATGATCCGTTCTGGAACAAGAAACCATCACAAGACAAACCGGCGAAGCCGCAAGACAAACCGGTCAAGCCAGTTCGTCCAAAGACCAAGGTTGTTAAAAAACCTGCCAAGAGAAGGACCACTGCATCCTCCGATCCACCAGCTGATGACGATGTGGGTAATCCGGAACCAGAGGTAGAACTTGACTCTCTTGGTTCATTTTTCGTACATCTCATTGACAATGATTATTATCAGGACGACGCTGAAGGCAGTCATGCTGAGGACGTAGAGGTAACCATTCTTTCCTCCGATTCAGATCCTCTGCCAACATCAAAAATCCGTCAAGCAAACCGGAAAGTAAAATTTTCTCACCCTCTTGCTTACTTGGACCCAAACTTTCTTTTGAAGACGCAGCAGCACGAGGCTCGCCGTACAACCCGGCACAGCGGCCAGGTAGTTACCTCCGCCGGTTTACCGAACAGTCCGGTTCGGAAACGCCGATCAGAGGTCTCTTATCCCATTGATACTTCATGCCCAAAAGCAGGTTGTTTCCGCCAGCCTCTTAACCCGTCTGATTCAAATTATCAGGGTACTTCTCACTCATCCTCTGGCGAGTCATCGGCCACACAGCTTCCACCCCTCAAAACAGTTCCTGGGTGAGCTATGCACGTGTCTTTATTCTTGATGTGTTATCTTTACATACTGTACTGATCCTTATGTCTATCTTTTCTCAGCGCCAAGCCAAGACCCAGCAAGAAGGCTCGGTTAAGCAAACCGGCTGATGATAATGTAGCTGCTGAACCGGAAACAACTCCAGATCCGGAAGAAACCGACGCTGACGCCATGCTTAATGATCCGCCGCCTCAAGACCATGACTTCCTTGCCGAACAAGTGCAAGTTGACGCTACAAGCCATGCAGACCGGCCAACCAGCCCTGTCCGAACTGATGATAAACCGGTCAGTCCAGTTAAGGATACTGACAAACCGCCAACTCCAGTGAAGGCTGCTGATGACAAAGATGATGACATTATGATTACTGGCACTGGCCACACCACTCCTGGCAATCCTGTCGCTTTGTCAAACATACTGCCAAGGATGAGCTCTCTGCTATCGGCAAAGGCAAATGGAATGCCGATTTATCAAGCTACGCCCATCTCAATGCTCAAGACATTCACTCTGGCTTCTTGAACCGTCTGTATACCAGCCGTGACTATGAAGCTAGTTTGGTAAACTTGATGAAGGAGCGATATGAGGTAACTACTATTTTTCTCTTTTGTCCAATTGCAGTTTATCAACTCCTAGTAGCCCCCAAGTAACGTTTTATGATATCAATCTAAACCGGGACTTTTGTCATAACTTAACTTTGCATATTTAGCCTCCAGGGAACGGATTACCTTTTTAAGATGAACCGGTTCCTTAAAATTTGCCATACTGCTCTTTCACCGGTATAGCCCCCAAGGGCCGGTTTAACTTTATAAAGATGAACCGGGACTGTAGAAGAATTCCCATACCAACAGTTTTTTGAGCAAACACACATTAGCCCCCAAGTGCCAAGATTAATACTTGTATTGTGCTTGGGACTTGTAGAAATTTCTGATATGGAGCAAATATGCATTAGCCCCCAAGTATCAAGGGCATAACTTGTTATGTGCTTGTTACTTCAAATATGTACTGTTAACTCATTATGTATCTGTCTCTTTATAGGCTGAACTGAGCAAGAAGGAAAGTCAAACCGCTGATCTGCAAGAGAACATCAAGTCCCAACAGGCCGAAACTTCCAAAGCAAAAGATGAGCTGACGAGCGCCTTAGCCGCTATGGAAAAGCTAAAGGAGAGCTTCGCCAAGGAGCGGGCGGATTGGAACACAGAGAAATCCGCTTTGCGGAAAAGAGCTGAAGACGCAGAAGCAGCTCTCAAACCGGTGGTAGACGAGCTGACTGGTGTAAAGCGGCAAGTACATGCTATGACCGCTGCTGTGTTTGGTAAGCATCCTTGCTTTATACTTTCAACATATCTTCCCATGTGTGGCTGGTTTACTGACGTTTATAATGATGCAGGAACTCGCATTAGCCATCTGGGCTCTGATGTACAGAAGAAGTTGAAAGCGGCCTATACTCTGATAGAGCAGCTGTATACCGGCGCGTAGCGGATCATCTGTACCGCTTCACAGTAAACCTCCTCCAACATTGATCAAGGACACCTTAGAAAGGCTATCCATGCTGCCTGCCCGGGTTGAAGAACTAAAGAAAGCTGCGGCAAGGGCCGGAGCTCTGACCGCTCTAACCCGGGCAAAGGCGTGGGTGCCTGATCTTGATCCGGTGGACGTGGCTAAAGGCTTCCCAAGCTTAAAAGAAGACGGATCAGAATTTGGCCAGGAGGATCTCCGCGCCATAAACCGGGAAGTACGTCCACTGGCTTGTCAATTGGCTAAAGAAGTTGATCTCTCATACTATCAGGCAAGTTATGATGATAAGAACAGACGGGTTGCGTCGCCAATTCCAGAAGCGCAAAATCTGGTCCCTCCAATCCGTAAGCACACTTATGCCCCTGATATTGAACCGTCAACCCTTATAAGCGACGAAGCTGTGTTCCAAGCTTTAACTGGGATCGACTGGACAACTGTTGACTTCCAGCCGCTGGGTAGAGACGAAGAAGATGAACCGGTGCAAGATGATCCGCAGCCGTCAGGTCAAGCTGATAAGCAATCATAATCCGGGGGCCGGTTTAGTCTTCCACTTGCTGCAATGCTTATTGAGAAACAATTATCCCTTTGGGCACTAAAACGCCTTGTAATAGGCTAGTTAAAACACTTGGTCTGTTATGCCTTCGTGCATATTTATCTGCGACTGATGCGTGTTAATCCGCCATGCTTAAGATACAATGTTTATAATCCATAGCTATTTATTCAAGTTGTTCCTGCAGATAAGAAGCTTAAAGCGCCCTGGCGGTTTACCACCGGGCGGGTCATGATACCCAAATATATACATGACCAAGGTTTATAACCAAGGTTGTAAAAGATAACCAAATATGGAAATATATGATACCTGTGACCTTTAGGCATAGTGTTGGCTGACCAACTTTGTAATGAGGGTAATAACCCTAATCCGGAGTAAAAGTAACTCCTGTTATATGATGCCGGTTTACAATAAAACCGCTCCGGGTTGTGATAAACACCGGTTTATTCCATACTGGTGACTTTGAGTCAAAACCAGACCGGGCTGATAGTCTCCGGATTATAACTTGATCATGTACTGACAACTTGTAGTTGACAGCCTAACCGGGTTGATAAACACCGGTTTGAAAACATCACCAATCTTATCAAAAGAAAGAGAAACTTAGCAAAAGGCAAATAAAACCGTTGTAGTCGAGGCTTTTCACGGGCTGCCAGGCCCTAAATTCGACAGCAAAAAATCTCCAAACAACATTGTGAGCTGTGCTCAGTGGGTGCCTATGTTTGAGCTGTTGTTTTACAACACTCTCTTTGGCCCCGGATTGATGTGGCTTTGAGCCGATCAAGAGGTGTGACTGTGGTTCGGATACGACCAAGCCCCCAAGTGATGCTGTGGCATTGCGCCGATCAAGAGGTGTAGCTATGGTTCGGGTACGACCAAGCCCCCAAGTGATGCTGTGGCATTGCGCCGATCAAGAGGTGTAGCTATGGTTCGGATACGACCAAGCCCCCAAGTGATGCTGTGGCATTGCGCCGATCAAGAGGTGTAGCTATGGTTCGGATACGACCAAGCCCCCAAGTGATGCTGTGGCATTGCGCCGATCAAGAGGTGTAGCTATGGTTCGGATACGACCAAGCCCCCAAGTGATCTAATATGAAGCTTTGAGAAGCTAAATCAAGGGGTAAACCGGACGCCGCTTTGTAAGCTCCATGTAACCACACATGATGTAAGAAAAACAACAGATACCCCGCTTTAGCTGAGGTTCCGGTTTATTATATTGATCATAATATATACAATGTCATAATATGTACATAAGCAGAGCCTATAGCTCAAGTATAGTAAGGCCGAAGATGAGCAATATTCCACGGCCGGTTGGTCTCCTCCTCCGATTTACGTGAGTCTTTGCGCTCTCGAACATCGATTAGGTAGTACGACCCGTTGTGTAGATTCTTGCTGACCACAAAGGGTCCTTCCCAAGGGGGGGATAGCTTGTGCATATCCGTCTGATCCTGGATGAGCCGAAGCACCAAATCACCTTCTTGAAAGGTTCTGGTTCTAACCCGGCGGCTATGATAGCGACGCAGATCTTGCTGATAAATCGCCGAACGGGCTGCCGCCATGTCACGTTCCTCATCTAACAGGTCAAGAGCTTCCTGCCGTGCCTTCTCGTTGTCAGCTTCAACATATGCCGCTACACGAGGCGAGTCATGACGGATGTCACTAGGAAGAACTGCTTCCGCTCCATAAACCATGAAGAATGGTGTGTACCCTGTCGACCTGTTGGGTGTGGTATTGATGCTCCACAACACAGAAGGTAACTCCTCAACCCAACAACCCGGCGTCCGTTGCAAAGGAACCATAAGCCGGGGTTTGATACCTCTCAAGATCTCTTGATTGGCCCTCTCCGCTTGACCATTGGACTGGGGGTGAGCCACTGATGACACGTCAAGCCGGATGTGCTCACGTTGACAGAACTCCTTCATGGCACCCTTTGACAGATTGGTACCATTGTCTGTTATAATGCTGTGTGGAAAGCCAAACCGGAAGATCACCTTTTTGATGAATTGAACCGCCGTGGCTGCGTCACACTTACTAACTGGCTCTGCCTCCACCCACTTCGTAAACTTATCAACCGCCACCAAAAGGTGGGTCTTCTTGTCCTTGGACCTCTTGAAAGGCCCAACCATATCCAGCCCCCAAGTTGCAAACGGCCAGGTGATTGGAATCATCCTCAATTCTTGAGCTGGTACATGAGCGCGCCTTGAGAATTTCTGACAGCCATCACATCTTTTGACCAAGTCCTCGGCATCAGCATGAGCTGTCAACCAATAGAAACCGTGACGAAACGCCTTGGCCACCAAAGATTTTGAACCGGCGTGGTGACCACAATCTCCTTCGTGGATCTCACGCAAAATTTCACGGCCTTCCTCAGGAGACACACAGCGTTGAAACGCCCCTGTCACACTGCAATGATGTAACTCTCCATTGATAATAGTCATGGACTTGGACCGCCGGGTTATCTGCCTGGCCAAAGTTTCATCCTCTGGTAACTCGCCCCGGTTTATATACGCCAGATATGGAACCGTCCAATCCGGGATAACATGAAGAGCCGCCACCAACTGAGCCTCCGGATCAGGAACAGCCAAATCCTCTTCACCAGGGAGCTTGACGGACGGATTATGCAAAACATCCAGGAAGACATTAGGTGGAACCGGTTTACGTTGGGAACCCAGGCGGCTTAAAGCGTCCGCCGCTTCATTCTTCCGCCGGTCCACATGATCCACCTGATAACCTTTAAAGTGACCTGCAACAATATCCACCTCACGACGATATGCTGCCATTAGTGGGTCCTTGGAATCCCAAGTGCCGGACACTTGTTGAGCCACCAGATCCGAGTCACCGAAGCACTTAACTCGGCTTAGGTTCATCTCCTTAGCCATCCGAAGACCATGGAGTAAAGCCTCATATTCAGCTGCATTGTTAGTGCAAGGGAACATTAAACGGAGAACATAACAAAACTTATCACCTCGTGGGGAAGTTAATACGACTCCGGCCCCCGAGCCCTCCAATTGCCTGGACCCATCAAAATGAATAGTCCAATAAGTGTGATCCGGCTTCTCCTCTGGCGCTTGTAATTCTGTCCAATCATTGATGAAATCCACAAGTGCCTGAGATTTGATCGCCGTTCGGGGTATGTATTTCAACCCGTGAGGCCCGAGCTCGATAGCCCACTTAGCAATCCGACCAGTTGCTTCCCTGTTCTGGATTATATCCCCCAAAGGAGCGGAGCTGACCACCGTGATGGGATGACCTTGGAAATACTGCTTAAGCTTCCGGCTTGCCATGAAAACCCCATACACCAATTTTTGCCAATGCGGGTACCTCTGCTTGGACTCAATAAGTACCTCACTGATATAGTAAACCGGCCGCTGAACCGGATATTCCTTTCCTGCCTCCTTGCGCTCCACCACAATAGCCACACTAACAGCCCGAGCATTAGCTGCCACATATAGCAACAATGGTTCTTTGTCCACTGGAGCAGCGAGAATCGGCGGATTAGCCAGCTGCCGCTTTAAGTCCTCAAATGCTTCATTAGCGGCGTCACTCCAGACGAAGTTATCCGTTTTCTTCAGCATCTGATATAAAGGGATGGCCTTCTCGCCAAGGCGACTGACAAACCGGCTCAACGCGGCAATCCGGCCTGCCAGGCGTTGAACATCATTGATACACTTCGGTTTAGCCAAGGAGGTGATGGCTTTGATCTTTTCCGGATTAGCTTCAATGCCCCTGTTAGACACCAAAAAGCCCAAGAGCTTGCCTGCAGGTACACCAAAGACACACTTGGCCGGATTAAGCATCATTTTATAAACCCGCAGGTTATCAAAGGTTTCCTTCAAGTCATCAATCAATGTCTCCTTCTTCCTTGATTTTACCACAATATCATCCACATAGGCGTGAACATTGCGGCCGATCTGTTTATGCAGACAATTCTGCACACACCGTTGATAAGTCGCCTGGGCACTCTTGAGCCCAAAGGGCATGGACACATAGCAGAAGGCTCCAAAGGGAGTTATGAAGGCTGTCTTCTCCTGGTCCTTAACTGCCATTTTGATCTGATGATAACCAGAATATGCATCCAAAAAGCTTAAACGCTCGCAACCCGCCGTAGCATCAATAATTTGATCAATACGGGGAAGGGCAAAAGGATCTGCTGGACAAGCTTTGTTGAGGTCTGTGTAATCCACACACATACGCCAAGTGCCATTCTTCTTGAGGACCAGCACCGGATTAGCCAACCACTCAGGATGGAATACTTCAACGATAAATCCAGCCGCCAAGAGCCTGGCTACTTCTTCTCCAATAGCTTTGCGCCTTTCTTCATTAAACCGGCGGAGAAACTGCTTGACCGGTTTATACTTGGGATCAACATTGAGAGTGTGCTCAGCGAGTTCTCTCGGTACACCTGGCATGTCAGAAGGCTTCCATGCAAAGATGTCCCGATTCTCACGGATGAACTCGATGAGCGCGCTTTCCTATTTCGGATCCAAGTTAGCGCTGATGCTAAACTGCTTGGACGAATCGCCAGGCACGAAGTCAACAAGCTTAGTCTCATCAGCCGATTTAAACTTCAGGGCCGGATCATGCTCTGTAGTTGGTTTCTTCAACGAAGTCATATCTGCCGGATCAACATTGTCCTTGTAAAACTTCAACTCTTCTGTTGCACAAACCGACTCAGCATAAGCCGCATCACCTTCTTCACACTCCAGAGCAATCTTGCGGCTCCCATGCACGGTTATAGTTCCCTTGTGACCCGGCATCTTGAGCTGCAGATAGACATAACAAGGCCGTGCCATAAACTTAGCATAAGCTGGCCGTCCAAATAGGGCATGATACGGGCTGCTGATTTTCACCACTTCAAAGGTCAAGGTTTCTGATCTCGAGTCATGCTCATCTCCAAAAGCCACCTCCAGAGCTATCTTACCAACAGGATATGCCGACTTACCAGGCACCACACCATGGAACACCGTATTGGACGGTTTAAGATTTTTATCTGTTAACCCCATGCGACGGAAAGTTTCATAATAAAGGATATTGATACTACTCCCTCCATCCATGAGTACCTTAGTGAACTTATAACCTCCCACCTGAGGTGCCACCACCAGAGCCAGATGACCCGGATTGTCAACCCGGGGTGGATGATCTTCTCTACTCCACACAATCGGCTGCTCGGACCAACGCAAATAACGGGGCATCGCCGGTTCAACGGCATTCACCGCCCTTTTATGAAGCTTCTGATCGCGCTTGTCCAAGCTAGTGGTGAAGACATGATACTGTCCGCTATTCAACTGCTTCGGGTTGCTCTGGTAACCCGACTGCTGCTGCTGCTGATTGCCCTGATGATTATAGCCACCTTGGTTACCCTGATTACTTTGATTGTTATGTCCACCCTGATTACCGTGGAAGCCTGAACCGGAATTTCCTCCGCCATAACCCGGCCCATGAGAGCCGGGGCCCGAACCGCCTCCTGGTCCATGATCATACCGGAAAGAATCAGAATTTTTGAACTCTTGCATGATGTAACAATCTTTCCAGAGGTGCGTGGACGGGTCCTCCTTCGTCCCATGCTTTGGACAGGGCTGGTTCAACAGATAAGACAAACGGTCCGGATTAGGACTTGGCCTTCCACCGCGCTGGGGCGGTTTACCCTTACGCCGCTGGCCCTTGTCATGTGTATTAGTGTTAGCCACAAAGTCTAAACCGTGGTCCGCCTTACGCTTGCCGCCGTTTCCATGACCCGCCGGGTTGTGGTGCTGCCCCTTGGCGTTGCCGCTCTTCTTTCCCTTCCCTGTCTTATCATCGTCAGACTCGGGATCCTTGGTACTATCAGAGTCGGCATACTTCACCAGTGCAGCCATGAGGGTTCCCATGTCATTACAATGACGTTTGAGCCGTCCCAACTTCAACTTCAGGGGTTCAAACCGGCAATTGCCTTCCAATGTTAAACTGCGGTGTCAGCGTTGATGCGGTCCGATGAATGCAAAATCTCCGAAACCCGGCGCACCCAATGGGTTGTTGACTCTCCTTCCTCCTGGACACAGGCAGCTAAGTCCACAATTGACATGGGCTGCTTGCATGTATCCTTGAAATTCTGAATAAACCGGGCTCTCAACTCGGCCCATGACCTGATAGAATTAGCCGGTAAGCTCTTTAACCAAGTGCGGGCTGTCCCTTCTAGCATCATGGTGAAGTATTTCGCACATGCCGCATCATCCACATCCAGCATCTCCATGGCCATCTCATAGCTTTCGACCCATGTTTCAGGGGATAAATCGGCGGTGTAATTCGGCACCTTGCGCGGGCCCTTGAAATCCTTGGGCAGGCGCACATTGCGCAACGCTGGGACAAGACATGGCACTCCCAAAGAACTAGAGGTAACTCCTGGTTCCACCGATGTGGTTGGACGAACCGGAGTAAGCTGACGGGCTTCATGCTGCGCCGCTAACTCGGCCTCTCTGCGTGCCCGAGCCCGGTCCACCACCTCCTGAGCATCACCAGCACCACCCGCCGGGTTATTGCCACGGGGCGGATCACGGTTCCGCGCATTGCTTGACACTGCCGGTTCATCCATACGCCTGCTGTACTCCGGCTTGGACGGGGAGTGGAATGGATCCGATCGCGACTATATGAATAAGCCTCCTGTTGAACCAATGCTGTCTGAAGATGCTCCTTAACCCGACGCGTCTCGACCGCCGCTGGAGAATCGCCTTCGATCGGGATGGCCGCCAGCCGTGAAGCTGCAACGACAATGTTGTCCATCGGGTTAGAGTAATGACCCGGCGGCGTGGGGACATGCGGTGTTACAATGTTGTTCTGACGAGGCGGATCCGCCAAACGTGGCTGAACCGGCGCCCCTGCTCCAGGTGCCTGCTCCTGGTTTACCACCGGCGGATTACTGGTCCCTGCTCCTGGTGTGTTAAACAGATTTCTAGCATCATAAACCGGCGGCAGGTGAGATCGGTGCCTCCTCTTCAGGACTTCGTTCGACACACTCTGATCCAGCATAATCCGGTAAGCTTGTGCATCCAAAGCGGCCCGCTCCACGGCTATCCTGGTATCCTCAACTGCTAAGTCGGCTTTGGCCTGGGTGATCTGATCTTTCACTTTCGCGATTTCCGCATTGTGTGCACCCTGATCCGCTGGGTTAACCTCCGCCATCAGCGTTGCCAACGCGTCAAACAAATCAGATAGAACCTGAGCTGGCGGTCACACAGGGCCTCCTACCCCGGCCGCTGCCGCCGCTGCGGATCCGGAAATCATCGCCACTGCGGTCAAAGAGTGGAGCGCCGGTTGCGTGCTGGCCATGAAGACTGCAACCCGGTTTGGCAGATCAAAGGGGTCCAGAATACTGCCACCATCGGAACAGCCCCCAATCCGGCCATCTTGTAACTGATATAACGACTCGGTCTCTCCGGTCGATGACTCATCGCCAGAATAAACGACGGTCTCACCACCAGATTCCGATCTATCCTCAGATTCCCCTCCATGGATAACTCCCACGAAGGCACGCTTCATGACAGGCTTGACCCGGGCAGATCTAGCACGCTGAGCCGTTTCGACGAGGTCGGTGCAGATGTCCGGCTCAGGACCCGGTTCGCCGAGCTTGCCAATGAAAACGTGTATGCCACCAAAGGGGACCCGGTACCCGTACTCGATTGAGCCGGCCTCGGGGCCCCAGCCTGCATCGTCGATGTAGAGCTTGCCGCGACGACTCTTGGTCATCCGGCCCACAGCGTAACCCTTGAGTCCTTCGAAGTTGCCCTCCAAGAACTTGAAACCATCGTGCGATAGTCCCACGGTGGGCGCCAACTGTCGTGGTTTTGTCACGGCAGATGTCCTAGAGAAAGGACTTAGTCGTGGAGCCATCGCTATGGGTTAGCTTAAAGGGGTTAAAGTGGACAAGGGACGCAAGAGAGTTTTATACTAGTTCGGCCCCTTACGATGAAGGTAAAAGCCTACGTAGTTGTGATGGAATTGATGGGGTTTCGATGACCTGGGAGCGAATACGCTTTGCCTGAGTCTCGAGTTGTTGTCTATTGTCCTTGAACCGCCGCCAGGTCGTCCCCTTATATACATGGGTTGACGCCCGTTGGTTTACAGAATCCCAAGGCCAGCTCATAATCGTGTCCGACTCGGTCTCTGCTACTTCTGTCTTACAACACAAGTTTACATATCAACGCCGGTTTATGTCTACAGGCCTTAAACTGGCTTTGGGCCCTGGGCCTTCATAAAGCATCACCGTCTATCTTCATGGACTTCAGATACAGATGAACTACTTATGGTGTTAACCCGGCCTCCCCTGGCCGGTTTACGCCAGTGGTAATATCCCCAACATATACCGACGGGCCAAATTTTGGAAATTTTTCCGAACCTTCTCGCCCGCGCATAACCTGCTCTGCCTCTTCGGTTCTCCGGATCGTCCTCTCGTCGCCAGCGACCTCCTGCCACTGGTCTTCGCCGCTGTCAACGGAAATCTTGACCGCCGATGCCGCCGTAGCAAGTTCGTCGCCGAACTAGGGTACGAAATTGATCTTTGTGCAAATCCTTAACTCCGATTCTTAGCACATTGCTTTGCCATGATTCTTGCCACGATTGAAATCATCCTGTCCAGCGAAAACTTCCCGTATATTAGTTTTGATTTGAAAATTTAGGGTTAGGTCTCCGCCGAATTCATCTCGGACCGACCGAGTTGTAGAAATCGGTCTCACCGATTTTGGCTTAGGCCAGAGCACACGCGTTTTTGGTCTGACCGAAAATTGCAAATCGATGTGACCAAGTTCGGTTCTTTGTGAAACCCTAGCAGTCTCGGTACCACCAAACCGTGACTCGGTCTGACCGAGTTCACTAGTTTAGGTTCCAAAAGCTGCTTCGGTATCACCGAGTTTACAAATCGGTAGATCCGAAATGCTTTCTGTGAAGAACTAAAACTAAGTTTTTAAGTCATGCTTTTTGCAAAACTCCTGTACTTTGTGATGCTCATCTACTCTACCTCATCTATAACCTATTCACAGGGTCTGCTGTCAGAGTATTTGCAGAGATGTCTGACCAGAGTGATAGTCAGAATAGGTCTGAGCAACAGGTGCAGATGAGTGAGCGTTCAGATCCCTCTAGCAGCTATGATGAAGGCAGCAGGAGCACTCCCAGCAATCTACCAAAGGCTGCCACCAGGACAAGGAAGAAGAGGAATTCGGACTCTGAAGATGAAGATTATGTGGCAATTGAGGATGAAGCCACTTCAAAGAAGAAGGTGCTAAAGAAAGAGTATGGCACAACTGCAACAAAGCCTGGAATGAAAACTAAGATGCCAGCAAGAAGACAGCCCATGTCAAAAGTCAGAACATCAACTGTTGCAGCTTCAAAATCAGCTGCTGAAGAAGCTGAAAAAGGAAAGAAGAGGAAGGAGGGGGTTAAGAAAACTACTGCCAAAGTTCTTGGCAAGCCCTCAATGAGGAGACATTCAGAAGAAGAGGAAGAGGATGCTGCACCAGCATCCAAAGCACAAAAGCTTATGGGAGATGCTATCAAATCAGGGGCTGCTCCATCTAAGCCCAAAGCTGCTCCCAAGGCTGCTGCTCCAGCTCCAAAGCCAAAACCCAAGAGGAGCACTAGGAATATCCCTGCTGAAGAAAAGAACAAGGCCCCAGTGCCTCAAGCTGCTGAAGAAGAAGATGATGATTCTGTTGTGTTGAGGAAGCTGAAGCCCAAGATCCCTGACCACACTAATGCACACCCAGTTGCAGAGAACATGAAGATCAGGAAGGATGCAGGATTGAGACTATGGAGACAGTCTGATCCATATGCTATCAGGAGAAGGACTGCTGTGGACTACAGGTTTCACACTAAGGAACAACAGGACTTCTATGAGACTGTTTTGCTTGACAAGAGCCCATTTTGTGTGATATGAGATGGGTTGACTGGGAATTCATCAAGGAAGATGAGGATCACTTCCCTAGAGTGCTTGATAGCTTTAAGGCATGTGGAGTGGATACTTTTGTTGCCCAGAAGCTCACCAAGTGGAATGATGAGCTCATCATGCAGTTTTACTCCACTGCCCACTTCTGTCCAGATGGAAGGATTGTATGGATGTATGAGGGTACCAGGTACCAATCTACAGTTGATGAATGGGCCAAGCTTATAAATGCTCCTGAGGAACATGAGGATGACTTGGACATTTATGTAGAGAATAAGAAAGACCACAATAGTATAGCTAACATGTACAAGGAGATCCCAGATGCTGCTTTGGATACACATAAGTTTGGATGAGTTCATTACCTGTTGTCTGGTCTGCCAACAATCAACTAGATCTTAAGGCACACCCTGCTACCCAAGTCAGGTGATCACAAGATGATCAGAGGACATGCTATAAACTTGCTGCACATATTTGATGTCCCACAGAAGTTCAAAGTCATGAGCCTGATTGTTGAAACAATCAAGAGGACTGCAGCTGATCAGAAGAGAAGTTGTGGGTATGCCCCACACATTCATGAGCTAATCAACTCAAAGATGGGCAAAGGCACGTACATCTTGGATAAGGAGCACCTTCCCATCTATCCTGAATTTGAAGATAACACTGTTGTGATGAATGAGAATGAACCATCTTCAGCTCAAGCACATGAAAAGAGAGAGACGGCTAAGGCAGAGAAGGCTGCAAAGATGCCAACAGCTGAGGAGGCATCTCAGGTATTCTTGAAGAGCAAGAAAGACCAGCTTGGATATCTGATCCAATCCACCCTGAGGATTGAGAAGGGCTTGGCCACCCTGACCAAGAACCAGGAGAGTCTAGAGAGGATCATTGGGCAGAAATTCTATGACCTTGATGTCAAGGTGACAGAAATCCAAACTGCAGTTGAGCAACTTCAGGAGGAAGCAGAGGAGAAGAAAGGCAAGTCTACCACAGATGCTTTTGCCAGAGTGCCCAGAGGACAGCGATCTGCTGCAGTGCCAGTGACAGACACTAGAGCTACAGCATCAACACCAGCAGCAACAACTCCAGTTCCACCTCCAGCAGCTACTCCACTAGCTCCAGCTACTTCATCAGAAGCCTTCATCCTTGGAGTTCTCTCAACACCACCTCCCGGAGATCAAGCCTGAGAGTCGTTTAGCACTATGCATTTTCAAATTTTTTGGTAACTTGTTGCCAAAGGGGGAAAATGTATAGATCATAGGCTTCGAGAGAGAGAGAGAGTGTTGGTTTTTATCTCTCTTTGCACTTGTTTGGTTTGGTTTGGAACTTTATTGTGTGCTTGTGTGAGCTACTTGTGAGATACTTGCTTGATCTTGTGTTTGATCATATGCTACCTTTAATGCTTGTTGGATGATATTATCTCTTATATCCTAGATGATCATTCACTTGTTTTGGTGATGAGTGCATGCTTTAACTTCTATCATTTTGAGCGCTCCACCAAGATGTATGTGACATGGAAGAATAACCCATGATCCTAATCGATTGTGCATTTGCATTCAAAAGCAAATTTTAAATAATGCACAAATTTAGGGGGAGCTCTTGCTTATCACATACTTCTCAAAGCGACGATGTTTTTTTTTCAATACTATTTATCATTTGTCGAAGCTTTGATCTATATGTTGTCATCAATTACCAAAAAGGGGGAGATTGAAAGTGCAACTATCCCTGGGTGGTTTTGGTAATTCCTAACAACATATAGCTCATTGAGCTAATGCTATTTCAAGATAGATATTTCAGTAAAGCTCAATGATTGGCATGGCATGGATTAGAAAGTGGACCCTTCAAAATGCTAAGGACAAAAGATTGGCTCAAGCTCAAAGCACAAGACTCTACATTTTCTATTTTAGTGATCCAAGATCACATTGAGTCTATAGGAAAAGCCAATACTATTAATAAGGGGTGAGGTGTTGCTTAATGAGGTGCTTGCTCAAAATGCTTAGTGATATGCTCCAAAACCCTCCACTACTTTCCCATATCCACATATGTCCCAAACCCAAATATCCAACTCGGCCCCACTGATTCTTTCTATCCGGCGCCACCGAGTTCAGTTGACATAGCCACTGCCAGAAACCCTAGTCTTTTCGGTCTCACCGATAGGGATCTCAGTCTTACCGAGATGGGATTGTAATCTCCCTGCTTCCCTTCATAACGTTTCGGTCAAACCAAGATGAGCGATCGGTCCCACCGAGATTGCAATGCAAACACTCTGTTTCCTTTTCGTAACGTTTCGGTCAACCGAGATGAGCGAATCGGTCCCACCAAGTTTGCCTGACCAACTCTCTGTTTGACTATTACCAAAATCGGTCCCACCGAGTTTGTGTAATCGGTCTCACCGAGATTACGTTATGCCCTAACCCTAATGATATCGGTCCCACTGAGTTGACAAGTCGGTCCCACCGAGAATCCTAACGTTCACATTTTGAACTAAATCGGTGTGACCGAGTTCTCTGAATCGGTCCCACCGAGTTTGGTGATTTGTGTGTAACAGTTAGATTTTGTGTGGAGGCTATATATACCCCTCCACCCACTCTTCATTCGTGGAGAGAGCCACCAGAACATGCCTACAGTTCCAATACATATTTTCTGAGAGAGAACCACCTACACTTTTGTTGAGGTCAAGCTATTCCATTCCAACCACATAAATCTTGATATCTAGCCTTCCCAAGTGGCTTTCCACTCAAATCTTCTTTCTACCAAATCCAATCCTAGGAGAGAGAGTTGAGTGTTAGGGAGACTATCATTTGAAGCACAAGAGCAAGGAGTTCATCATCAACACACCATTTGTTACTTCTTGGAGAGTGGTGTCTCCTAGATTGGCTAGGTGTCACTTGGGAGCCTCCGACAAGATTGTGGAGTTGAACCAAGGAGTTTGTAAGGGCAAGGAGATCGCCTACTTCGTGAAGATCTACCCTAGTGAGGCAAGTCCTTCGTGGGCGACGGCCATGGTGGGATAGACAAGGTTGCTTCTTCGTGGACCCTTCGTGGGTGGAGCCCTCCGTGGACTCGCGCAACCGTTACCCTTTGTGGGTTGAAGTCTCCATCAACGTGGATGTACGATAGCACCACCTATCGGAACCACGGATAAAAAATCTCCATGTCAATATTGCGTTTGCTCCCCTCAAACTCCTCCCTTTACCTTCATATGCAATTGTTTTACATTCCGCTGCTATACTCTTAGAATTGCATGTGTAGGTTGATTGCTTGACTTGTGCTAAGTTGCTAAAATCTGCCAAGAACTAAAATTGGAAAAAGGCTAGATTTTTATTTGGTCATGTAGTCTAATCACCCCCCTCTAGACATACTTTCGATCGTACAGGGAGGGATGTGGTTTCAAGATACTAAGGGGTTTCTGCAAATTGGAGCAGAGGAGTGGGGTCTTGTTGCAAAAATGCCACGACTTACATCATAGTCGTTAGATGCAGATCTGATGGTCAGAAATGACGGATGGCACACACACCATCATGACCAACTGAGTCTTTTATAGGAGTAGAGAAAAGATACGTACTGTACTACCCTCTCCGTCTCGGTTTATAGGGCGCGCACGTAGTTCTCGGTCATCGACTTACTAAATATGAGTTACTATGTCACAAAAAGTATATCATTCGATTCCTAAGCGGATGTAGTTTCTAAACATATACGGTTCATGACATATATAGCCAGTTAAATTCTCAACCTAGAACGACGTGCATGCCCTGTAAACCGATACGGAGGAAGTAGTAAAAATGAGGTGATTTTACCGAGCGATGGGCGGGGGAGCATGGCCTGTCATGCGGTCCCACATGTCATGATGTACCAAGGCGATGCGCGTGTCCCCCTTGAGGCAGAACAACGGCAGAAGCAATACTACGTGGTTTTCTTGAAGGAGATGATGGCGAAGGGAAGTGTGAAATAATGGTTGCTTCGTCCGTCTGGGAAGGTGCGGCATTGTGATTTGACGTCTCATTGCTCATTACTACTACTGGGGCGGTACGACTGGGGTGCGTCCCCCTATTGTTCCGCACTATTATTTGGTGCATGACACGTTGACCCGGTTGCTATATGTCCCACATGTCGGTGAGAGGAAGTACATAATTCATGAAAGCGAGCGTCGACGGAGGAGTACAAGACACGGCTTGGTTTTGCTGCTTCGCGCGATCCATCGATACAAACCCGGACTAAAAAAAGGCAAGGGTGGGTCTTTTCCCGCGCGGCAGGCAGGGGAGTTTGGCATAGTCTGTTCGAGGCAACGAGGCAGGAAGGGAAACAAGCAAATAAAGGTTGAGCGACTTAGTTTTGGGAAAATCTGATTTTACGGAGTACGTACCCACTATGGAGGTAGTATACTACTTACTACTCCCTCCTTTCCGGTTTATAGGGCTCGTCTAAAAAAATTGTTTTTCTGTTTTGTAAGTCTCAATTCTACTAGTAGTAGTAGTACCATCACATGTTGGATTTTGAGGTGCGTTAAATCACCCGATGCAAGAATTGTCAAGAGAAAACTCACCAATGCATGTAGAAGTTCATGGAAATTTAGTGGTCATGCATGCATTCGTTCTAATTAATGCCTCGGTAAACATAACTTCTTGAGAAAAACAAGCATACATTACTTGTGCAAACTACAAAATTAATTCCACCACTCACCGTCTACCTTGGTTGGAGAGATTTTGAAATTGAGCCATAAACTGGAAAGGAGGGAGTAGTAACATAGCCTAGGGTAGCTTGCTGCACCACGGACTCCAAGGAAATTGCTATAGTAGAACTACTCCTATATACTACTTCAAGGAAATTGTGCTATAAACTAGAAAGGAGGGAGTACTACTAAAAGACATATATTCCAAACAATATGATAATCTCTCTAACCAAGGTAGGGATGAGGAGTAAACGGAGGGAGTAGTAAAATTTTCTCCTTGTCCTGCGAGCCAGCGCGCGCGTGGGCGAGGGAGCGGGCGTAGGAGTAGTAAGCAAGCTTCACCTCGTCCTGCGTGCCACCACGCCCGTGGGCAGGGGAGACGGCATAGTAAGCAAGATTCTCCTTGTTCTGTGAGTTGACGGGACACATCAAAAGTAATACTTATGTACAGAGCATCTCGAGTGTACAGAACCTTGCCTCTAAGGTAGACCCCATATGACGCGTCAAGTCGCAATTTGTTTGTTCACCCGTGGTAGACGATCCTTCATCAAGTGGACAACCGGTACATGTGTTAAATTACCACGTGGGCTGCCCTTTCGTACAGAAATGAGCTCCACCATGTACCCGCGCGGGTGTGGTTGGGAAAGAGACGGGAGTACGTGCGCCATGTGTGCACCTCTTCTCTTCGTGCACGTCCCCCACCTACGTGGGTGTGTGTGAGAGAGAGATACAAACCTAGACATAATGCGCCGTCCATCCCCATGCCTCCGCCCAATCCGACCACCAGTCACCACCACACCCCACTCCTCCTCACCTTATCTCTCATCTTTCTCGAGATATCATTTTTTCGATGAAATTCTCGAGATACAATTTTTCCGATGAAATTCTCGAGATATCATTAGTTTTTACACATGGGATTACTCCTGCATGGTCAATCACAATAGGTGTTTTGTAAAAAAAATGCATCTTGATGTTCTGTGCAATGCACGGGCATCTTGCTAGTCCATGAAAACAACACATGGCAAAATTTCACGGCGAACGAGCTATTTGAATCTACTGGGAGGGGCTGTTTGGATTTTGCCCGGGGTAGCCAAAATATTGGCGACCCTTTTGTCCACCGGTGCCTTTGCCACCGATGAACGAGGAATGGCTCGGGTGCTCATGCATCCTCTAGCGTGCACGTTGGAGACGAGCTCGCACGAGCTGTGCTTTTTTTGTCCCGCCACGCCGCCCGAACCGGCCGCAGACTGACCGGCGACTCGCATATTACGCCATCCAACCGTAGCTGCACATATTCTGACAGCAACTCAACCAACTGGACAAAATTCATGCAAACACGGCGATATTTCTCATAAATAATGAAGGAATTCATATAAAATAGCGGATTTTCATACAAACATGACGGATTTCATTACATTCAAATCAACTAAGCGGTGCTAGTTCTGGACAGCACAGGTATATAATACCTGGCCTAAATGGTCGCCCGCCGATCCATTTGTGTTCCTCATGTCCGGCAGCACGATCACCGGACTGTCGGGAGCCCCGGAGGTATATGCTTCAGCGCAAAGGACAGCTCGCTTCCCCGCTGCCCAACTGATATGGTTGGCTGATGCCCAAGATGATGGTGGAAGGGGGCTTCTCCACTTCCGTGGAGCCCATGCGGGGTCGACGAAGGTCCTCGCAACAAAAGGATCTGGCAAGACACCTGCTGTGTACGCTGGCGTCGCCTCCGCGGTGGCCTTCATGGGACCCAAGCGGCGGTGGCGTCCCATGTTCTACTTCTCCTCGATGATGGTGGTGGATGCGGAGGCGCTGGCCACCGGCTCATCACTCTCCGCGCACCCGGCTTCTGTCTCTGCTTGCATGGCGCGGCCGCCGGCATGGGAGTCTCGACCACAGAAAGGGGAGACGCGGTCGAAGACACGGGAGGCGCGGTACGAGGCGGCGGCGTGGATGGCAGTGACGACGCCCGTGCGCTGCTCCTCATCGAGCTGGCCTGGAGCGGCGAGTTGCTGAACCGCGTGCCGGCTTGGGGCGACAACTGGCTCCGTCGGGAGAGGGGAGGGAGGTGGATCAGCGAGCTGCATAGCTCGTATCCGGCGGGCTCAGCGGGCCACCCAGCCGGCTTGGATGCGGGATAACTACTCTTTATAAGCCATTGTAAGAGTGGACAAAATGGTGAAGGAGGAGATAGGAGAGCGGCGGAGGGGTGCGATTCTTGGCCGGCGTTTGGCCTCGTTTAAATAGGAGATTAAATAGACGGCGGATGGGAGGAGCTCGGCCGACGTTGCATTTAATGCCGGCCCGGTCATGAACAGATGTGTGTCCAGAGTGGGTTTCTCGGCTTCCACATGAGTTTCATGGAGGCGTTTGAATGCGGCAAGGAGGTGTGTTTAGTAGGGCGTGCATCGAGTGGCGCCCTCGACTCTGATGTACGACACCACGCCGTTCTTCCACTGACATGTGGGCTCTTTGGGTACATGGCCTGCATGTCAGTGACCCAACAGAGGCAGCGCACGACAGAGGAAATTTTGGTGGGCCAGGGCGGTTAGAAGCGGGCATTTCATAAACCGATGATTGTTCATTGAGTGTGACGTCATCTATTTCATCTAGATAAGCCTACTATATAATGTAAGAGAATTTTAAAATTTTCATATATACGTTGATAACCCATTCGATATGTTGTGATTCATAAAGACCGCTGCAAACATCAATGTTCTGCTTATCACAGATAAGATTGATTAAACCTTGCAAAAAAGGATTAGATTGATTAATACCCGTAACAATCCATGTCCTTAACAAAGGGTGCATGCACGTATAGGTTGAGCGTGTGTCTTGCGTCGTGTGCGGTGTGCATGAAGGCGTGCGAGTGTTGCGTGCGTGCATGTGTACATTTCAATGTTGCATGCATGTGTGCGTACGTGCGTGTGTTCGTGAGTGCATGTGTACGTGTCAGTGTTGCACGCCTGCATGCGTGCGTGTGTTCGTTATGTGTACGTGTCAGTGTTGCATGCCTGCATGCGTGCGTGTGTTCATGCGAGTGTTGCGTGCGTGCATGTGTACGTGCGGGGTGAGGCTACACGTCAGTCGACTGACTTTTTCATCTCTGGTCAGTAGATTTTCCAGCCGTTGGATACGAAATCAAGGGCCTGCAGTTTATCTTCAACCTCCACCCCCTGAGCCGCCAGCCACAACCAGCCGAACCGAACCGCCGCCGCCCGCGGCCGGCCCGCGCGGCCATGCTGCCCCGCCGGCCCCGAAGCCACTCCCCACCGCCGGTCCGCCGCCGCCCCGGCCATCCCTCTAGGCCCCCCCGCGCCGAGCTTTTTCTCCGGCGATCCCCACGCCACCGGCCAATCACCGCGCCCCCACCACCGGCGACTGCCAACCAGAGGTCTCACGACTTCGAATCCCCACCGACCACTAATTTATTACCATTTCTGTCCTTCATATACGCGCTGACGGGTGGGCCCTATGGTAATGTGCGCTGCTGAATGTGGACCATTTGACTGGTCAATTGATCGTGTCATCAACAAATCACAGAGCTGTATGGTGAGCCAGTGACCGTATGATCACCCTAAAATGTATTTTATTAACACAGTACAGACTCAAACTACCATTTCTTTCTTTCATATACACGCTGACAGGTGGGCCCCACGGCTACACGCCTCGATGGTGTAACACTAGTTGTGCCACGTGGAATGTTTGACTGGTCAATTGGTTGCGTCATCAACAAAATACGGAGTTGTACGGGTGAGCCAGTGACTGTATAATTATGACATGTATTTTTTTAACACGGTACAGACGCAAGCGCTCATAGATAGGCGCAAGCACTCACTGCTATAAGCACACACACGCAGACCCTACCCCTATGAGCACCTTCGAGAGAGTGAGCCAACATATGATCTTGAGATTTTACAAAGTCACCATAGGTTCCTCGTAGTCGAGTGGAACGTCTCCTCCCACTGAACGCACATCACCGGAAAAATACTGAAATTAACCCAGGATAAATGCGAGCACCAGGACTTTAACCCTGGTGGGCTCGAGAAACCACTGTCCTCCTAACCATCCAACCACTGGTTGGTTAGCACCACAAAATGTATGTGCTGACCGTGATGATCTTATTCTGAAGTCCAGTGACAATGTCGTGCTTTCGCTTCAAATACAATGACCGTAAGTGTCGTCAACAAAATACGGAGCACGCATCAAATACAATGTCAGTCAGTGTCATCAACAAAATACGGAGACGTATCGTGAACTAGATACCGTATGATCACCACGAGAATATATACGGTGACCGTAATGAGCATATTTTGAAGTCCACTATCGGATTTCGGGTTCCGGCAAAACCCTTGAGGTTCGAACACTGGGGTGCGCACGAAGATCTCTCCTCCCCCTAGCTCACGCCCTCACCGCGATCTCAAAGCTCAGCGCGTCGAACTCACAGAACAAGAGACCCAAGGTTTATACTGGTTCGGGCCACCGATGTGGTGTAATACCCTACTCCAGTGTGGTGTGGTGGATTGCCTCTCGGGCTGAGGATGAACAGTTACAAGGGAAGAACAGCCTCCTGAGGAGAGGTCCTCTTGTGCTTGGTCAGCTTGTGTGGACGAGGATGATCTGAATGGCTCAAGATCAGTTGCCTCCTATTGTGGTGGCTAGCCCTATTTATAGTGGCCCTGGTCCTCTTCCCAAATACTGGCTGGAAGGGATGCCACAACGGCCAAATTTGAAGGGAGACAACTAGTACAAGTTATCTTGACTAAAGGTGGTCTTCGCCTGCCAAAGGCTCTGGTGGTGACGCCGTCTTGGGCTCCACGGTGACCTCCGTCCTATCGTCCTGCTGGTCTTGGTCTCATTGCACTGATATGGAAACCTTTGCCTAATGCCTCGGGACTCCTCGCCTGCGCTAGCCTCTTTAGCACCAAAGAGGAAACGATGACACTATGCGCGCTCGCGCCCGCCTGGCCCCGGTCGTCATGGCTTACGTCACAGGAACCTCGCGAGGTGCCCCTTGCCCTTATCTCTCCGCCCCTCGCAAGCCAGCCTAGTGAGGCCGCCCCCGAGGAGGTCTTGCCTCGCCCGCCTCGCGGGGCTTCGCCCCTCGCGAGGGTCTTGAGTGTTTGCTGGTGAAGATGGGCCGTGCAGGGCCGCTAGTGGAGCCACGCCGTGGGCCGCAGGCAGGCAAGTCTGGGGACCCCCGTTCCCAGGACGCCGACAGTAGCCCCGGGCCCAAGGCGCGCTCGGACTTGGCTTTGAGGCGAAGCCAAGAGGCAACTGTGGGGTGCCGTGGGCCCCAACAGCCCGCGGCCTTGGTTGGCGCGTGGCAATTGATTGGACGTGGGCGTCTCTGCTTCCCCACGCTGCCTCGGCAACTGCCCGATTGACAAAAGACTGGCGCGGGCTGTATTTGCCTTCATTGTCTTCCTTCGTCTTGCTCCAGATCCCCTTTCTTGCCCTTCGCTTCCAGATCCACCCAGTTCCCCTTCGAGCTTGCCGTCGATGGCGCCCAAGAAAGCTCGGGCTACTCCTCCGCCATCCTGGTACGAGCCCGCGCTCGACGCGCCGAGCGTGTCGGAGAAGAACCTTGCCGCCGTGCGTCTGATGACGGCGGAGGGTGACGAGAAGAGGAAGACTGTGCTCCGGGTCGGTTCTACCGAGCTGGAGGCCCCCGGCAGCACCTTCTACCCCTTCTTCACGAGCAGCATAGTCGCCGGGTTGGTTCCCCCCTTCTCCGACTTCTTCTACTCCATCCTCAGCCACTACAAGATCCACGCTCTCCATCTTCATCCCAACTCCATCCTCCTCCTGTCGATCTTCACCTTCTACTGCGAGGCGTATGTTGGAGTGATGCCGTCCGTGGCGCTGCTGCGCCACTTCTTCTTCCTCCGGATCAAGGAGGGCTACCACTCTGGCTGTGTTGGCTTCGTCGCGGCCAACAAGACCAACACCATATCGAAGGCCGAAAGAAGGCCGAGGGCATCAGGAGCAAGTGGGTCTTGATGGACGCCAATTGCTCCAACCCCTGGCTGGTGCTGCCGACAGAGATGCATGTGTCCCAAGAGGGATGGCTTCGCGCAAAGCTCACCGACCCCCGGGCGGCGCAGGTATTGGAGAAGATGACTGCCGACCTGAGGCCCAGTGACTCAAGGGCGCCGAAGCTGACTAGGGCCATGATTGCTAAAGAATTCATGACGCAGCGCGTGGCTCCCCTCCAAGCACACCCGCGCCCCTTGTGGAAGCTCGGAGACGCGGGGGACGACCTCCGCCTGCGCCCGGAGTCCCTTTCTGACGAGGAGTTGCGCTCGGCCCTCCGTTCCTTGGTCGGGGACGACCAAGGGTACCCGCCGGACTCCTTCGTCCCCTTGTTCCGCCGCTGAGACGGGGTGGAGGTTGCCGCCTCCATGCCCGTCTTTGACAGGTGCGGGCTCGTGCCGCCTGCGCCCACAAACATCCTGGTGGCGACAACTCCGGTGGCCGTGTCTTCCGACGGGTCTCGCGAGGAGGGAGAGGAGGAAGAAGAGGAGGAGGAGCACGACTCAGAGGCGACCCGTGAAGGGGCAGGGGAGACCTCCCCCTTGCGCAAGGCCGACATCCTCCACACCCTGCCTAATGATGATGACGGGGCCGATGTCCCCCTGGAAAGGGGGGAGCTTCATACTGCCGGGGGCTCCTCGAGGTCCAAGGTTAGTCCCCGGAGGAGGTCACCGGTCAAGATTCCGACGAGAGGAAGGTCGGCGCTGGTCTCCCGAGACGACGCCCCTGTTTTGACGCTGCCTGAAGCTGCTTACAACTTGCCTGCTGCCCCCTCTTCTGCGCCTAGAGCCCTTGCGCCCGCGCCTCAGGCTGCGAGGCTCTCAGGCTTCAAGCTCAGGAAGCCGAGGGACTACGCCACGCTGGACCAGTAAGTATTCTTGTCTTGCCTTGTTCCTGCTTCTGCTGCTGATTCTTGACGCTTTACGTTGTTTGACTAGGCCGACGCCCGCGGCGAAGAGGAGGAAGGAGGATACGGCGGTGCTGCTCGGGACCAACTTGCCTGCAGCGGCCGCACCCTCCTCCGCAGGGAAGGGCAGTGGCAGTGCTCGCACTTCCCTAGCCCGATCATCCTCTTGAAACTTGGGGGAGCGTCCTCTGGAGGAGGCAGCCCCCAAGGCCTCGTGGCACCAGAGGCTTCGGCGTCCGGCTCGGCTGCTGAGGTCCCAAAAGCTCAGGAGCCCTCAGCCTCCCAGGCCATCGTGACGATGATGCCTCTTCCTTCCTCCGCCGCTCTGCTGACCCCGGATCCTTCCACCTCCCCCGAAATCCTGGAGCGCGCTCTTTCTGCACTGACCTTTCTATGGGAGGATCTTCGAGGCACCGACCGTCGCCTGGTGGCCGGGCGCCTGGAGCTGATCTCTGGCTGGCTCCACTCCAACCTGGCCATCCGGGCGGCGCTGAGCCAGGCTGCGGTGGACTCCAAGAAGGACAAGCAAGCCATCGCCCAAGCTATGGCTGCTCGTGAGGCGGCGCTGAAGGATGCCGGAGCCGCCCAAGATCGCTGCCAGTTGCTGGAGGCCGAATTGAAGACCATGCGCAGTGAGCGTGCGGACGAAGCTCGGGGCCGTAGGGCGGAGGAGGAGAAGATGAAGGCCCGGGAGGACGCCGTCAGGGGTCGCGACACCGAGCTAGAGCAGTTGGCGGAGGCGCAGGCTGCGGAGTGCAACCGGCTGGAGAAGCTGGAGCAGAAGATGGAGGCAGAGAAGGCCGAGCTGGAAGCCAAGGCGCAAGTCCTGGCTGAAGACCGCGTGGCCTTCAAGTCCCTCGAGGAGAGGTCTTGCACGGCGCTGCGGTTGCTCTACGAGAAGGGCTTGGAGGAGCCGCTGGCTACCGACGACGAGGGCCCCACCCAGCTGCTTCCTTATTTGGTCGCGGCGCTTGAGGAAGTCGTGAGCGGTATCGGCCTCTTGGCAGAGGGAGAAGCCCACATTCTTTCCTCAGCCGTGTTGACGCGCGTCTTCAGCCACCTCCATCTTCACGATCCTGCCGCCCACCTTGACGAGCTGCTGGAGCCTGTGGATGCCGAGCACTGCGCAGCTGCTGCCGAAGCCGTGAAGGATCAGGTGGAGGCATTGCTGAAGAGGTTCCGTGCCTTCAATTCCGCGCCCTCAATTGGCGGTGCTGCTGATCCGGCAACTCCGGCGGGTGGTGTAGTTGAGGGCAACGCCGCTATGGAAGAAGCATCCCTTGCGGGCGACGGCGGCGTCCGGGGATGACGAGATGACTTGCTAGCGGCTCCTTTCCTGTTTAGCTTCTGCAATATGCACCATGCCTCGTGGAGGCGTTTAAACTAGCGTTTGGTATCGGGAGAACAATATGTCTTGTAATATTTGCTTGAGATTTGGAATTTCCTTCCCATTTGCTTTACATTCTACGTCGGTAGGGCCCGACCTCGTGCATACCTCAGCCGCTGTTGGGTCGCCCGGATCACCAGGATGAGACCAAGGGGTGAGGGGCTACCTGGCCAGTTAGGCTCCTAAGTCGCGATGCTCAGGAGTCCCCCTTGACGCACAAACAACTTACAGAAAGGAGATGCAGGAATAGGTCTAGTGTTCTACGTCTGCAGGGCCTGACCCCGCGCATACCTCAGCCGCCGTTGGGTCGTCTGGATCACCAGGACGAGACCAAGGGGTGAGGGGCTACGTGGCCAGTTAGGCTCCTGAGTCGCGATGCTCAGGAGTCCCCCCTGACGCTCAAACGACATTCATACCTTTTCCTTTGCCGAGGCTCCACTCGGGAGGGTGCGCGACGACCAGGCCCGAGGGACCTGGCGGGGTGGCGTACGCTTGGGCATGACCCGAGCATAGCCCCCGTGCCCAGCCCCCTCGCGCGACTCTCTCGAGGGGAGGTGTTGCGATGAGGCCAGACACTAAGGGCTCCCTGAGGTTGATACGGCCATGGGGCCGCCCTCAGTTGTTTATCACCAGCGCGGAGCATAGCACTTCCGCACTTGCACGGGCATAACCGCTCCTCGGCCGTGTCGACTGCCAGCGCGGAGCATGGTGCTTCCACTGGTGCGTTGGTGAGGGCTCCCTCTGAGTGGAGCCCCCGGGGCGTGTACAACCCCGCCCTGACACGTGGCTTGCACGGCAGGGCTAGACGAGGTGTGTCTGGGCACTCGTGAGCCAGCACGGGACTCACGAGGTCCTACCTCAAGGCGGGTTGCGCCTGGTCTTGGTTCTTGTTGACTGTGGTGGTCCTACGAGATGGTTAGGCAACCTGCACCGAATGAATCTCCTGAGGTTATCGCATGAGAAGGCCCAGCACCAACGACCCCAGGAGGTGACATGAACGGGACCAGCCCGCCAGACAGAGCTCAGCCGTTGGATTTATCGACGCTGCAGGGACGGACCCGAGCACAGACGCCATGCCTAGCCTTCTTATGCGAAGGATTCTGAAGAAAGACGACCGGCGCGCGGCTCCCGTGGTGGGTGATAATCAAGCAGGTGATAACCATAGATAGATTATGCATGGAAAGCGAACTAGCTTAGGTAAATGCGAGAACAATACATGCCACTGGGTCGGACCCGAGCGGCCTGGGGATGATGTAGCCCGTAGGTCGCCCCCAGCAGAGTAAGCTAAAGACGTAAAGGATACATGCCGCAGGGACAGGCCCACGCGGCCTAGGAATGATGCAGCCCGGGGGGGGGGGCGCTCCCAGCTAAATAAACTTGGAAAATGTCACCTGGTTCCGTTGTCGAAGGGATGTTGGGGTAGCTGAAGATGCGTGGCGAAGGGGTTGCTCCTCATGAGCCACCGGGGCCCCGAGCCTCAGGAGGCTCTGGGGGTCCAAGTGGTTCCTTGAGGACCATCTCCATCTCCGCTAGGACTGCGTGATGCCTGGCCTCCTGGGGCGCCAGGACGCTCCGCAGGTTGCGCTGGAAGGCGGCCGCCATGCTCGGCAGGCCGAACAGCATGCGAACATAGCTGTGAGGTGGGCCCTTGCAACGTCCCACGCGCGAAGGCCAGAAGCGCTCCTGAGATGCGGCCCTGTTGAGCCCTGGGATGTCGATGCAGACCCGCAGCCCACCATCCTCGCTTGGATGGGGAGCTGCGCTAGGTGGGCGGCGGTCACCGCGCATGGCCCTTGCATCCTGCAACTCCTGAGTGGTCTTGGAGATGAACTCCTGAGCGCCAGGCGCTCCTTGCCCGGGGTCCCCCTGAGGAAGACGTGCTGCAAAGCGCGCCTCCACGTGGTGCCCGAGCCCTCCCTCGTGATGTTGGCTAGGTCTGAGGCCCTCCAGAAGAGAGCCCTCGAGCCTTGCCCGAGGAGAGCGTCGGGCGCGCTTTCCTATGCAATGGAGGGAGGCGCCCCTGGCGCGGGCGCTGATCCTGATGTGGCACGTCTAGAGGCGCCGCTCCCCTGAGGCCCTGTATGGAGTAGTTGCTTCTTCTTCTTGGGGATGGCCTCAGGAGGGTACTGCGCACCATCGTTGTCGGGGTCTTCGATTGCTGCGGCTTGGAAGGCGCGCTCAAGGGAGCACACCGCATCTCTTTCTTTGCGGGGGACCGTGATGATCCCGCCGCTTCCTGGCATCTTGAGGACGTTGTAGCCGTGGTGAGTTACCGCCATGAACTTGGCTAGGGCCGGATACCCGAGGATGACATTGTACGGTAGACGAATGTGAGCAACGTCAAAGTCGATGAGCTCGGTGTGGTAGTTGTCGCGCTGTCCGAAGATGACAGGGAGGCGGACCTGCCCTATCGGGGTGGTGGAGCCATCAGTCACTCCTGAGAAGGGCTTGGTGGGTGATGTCTACTACGCAACCTTCTCCTTGTAGACGTTGTTGGGGCTCCAAGTGTAGAGGTTTGTAGGACAGTAGCAAATTTCCCTCAAGTGGATGACCTAAGGTTTATCAATCCGTGGGAGGCGTAGGATGAAGATGGTCTCTTTCAAACAACCCTGCAACCAAATAACAAATAGTCTCTTGTGTCCCCAACACACCCAATACAATGGTAAATTGTATAGGTGCACTAGTTCGGCGAAGAGATGGTGATACAAGTGCAATATGGATGGTAGATATAGGTTTTTGTAATATGAAAATATAAAAATAGCAAGGTAGCAAGCGATAAAAGTGAGCACAAACGGTATTGCAATGCGTTGAAACAAGGCCTAGGGTTCATAGTTTCACAAGTGCAAGTTCTCTCAACAATAATAACATAATTGGATCATATAACTATTCCTCAACATGCAACAAAGAGTCACTCCAAAGTCACTAATAGCGGAGAACAAACGAAGAGATTATTGTAGGGTACGAAACCACCTCAAAGTTATTCTTTCTGACCGATCTATTCAAGAATCCATAGTAAAATAACACGAAGCTATCCTTTCCGTTCGATCTATCATAATGTTAGTACTAGAATAACACCTTAAGACACAAATAAACCAAAACCCTAACGTCACCTAGATACTCCAATGTCACCTCAAGTATCCGTGGGTATGATTATACGATATGCATCACACAATCTCAGATTCATCTATTCAAACCAACAAAAAGTACTTCAAAGAGTGCCCCAAAGTTTCTACCGGAGAGTCAAGACAAAAACGTGTGCCAACCCCTATGCATAAGTTCACAAGGTCACTGAACCCGCAAGTTGATCACCAAAACATACATCAAGTAGATCACGTGAATATCCCATTGTCACCACTGATATCCCACGCAAGACATACATCAAGTGTTCTCAAATCCTTAAAGACTCAATCTGATAAGATAACTTCAAAGGAAAAACTCAATCCATTACAAGAGAGTAGAGGGGGAGAAACATCATAAGATCCAACTATAATAGCAAAGCTCGCGATACATCAAGATCGTGCCAAATCGAGAACACGAGAGAGAGCGAGAGATCAAACACATGGCTACTGGTACATACCCTCAGCCCCGAGGGTGAACTACTCCCTCCTCATCATGGAGAGTGCCGGGATGATGAAGATGGCCACCGGCGAGGGATCCCCCCTCCGGCAGGGTGCCGGAACAGGGCCCCGATTGATTTTTGGTGGCTACAGAGGCTTGCGGCGGCGGAACTCCCGATCTAGGTTATGTTCTGGGGGTTTATGTATATATAAGAGGTTTTGGCGTCGGGAAAAAGTCATGGGGTCTCCTAGGCATCCACGAGGTAGGGGGGCGCGCCCAGGAGGGTAGGGCGCGCCCCCACCCTCGTGGGTGCCTCAGGACTCTTCTGGCCCTTCTCCGATACTCCGTGGGCTTCTTCTGTTCCAAAAATAATCTCCGTCAAGTTTTAGGTCAACTGTACTCCGTTTGGTTTTCCTTTTCTGCGGTACTCAAAAACAAGGAAAAAACAGAAACTTGCACTGGGCTCTAGGTTAATAGGTTAGTCCCAAAAATCATATAAAATAGCATATAAAACATCCTAGAGGGATAATATAATAGCATGAAACAATAAAAAATTATAGATACGTTGGAGACGTATCAGCATCCCCAAGCTTAATTCCTGCTCGTCCTCGAGTAGGTAAATGATAAAAACAGAATTTTTGATGTGGAATGCTACCTAACATATTTATCAATGTAATCTTCTTTATTGTGGCAAGAATATTCAGATCCATAAGATTCAATACAAAAGTTTAATATGGACATAAAAATAATAATACTTCAAGCATACTAACCAAGCAATTATGTCTTATCAAAATAACATAGCCAAAGAAAGCTCATCCCTACAAAATCATATAGTTTGGCCATGCTCCATCTTCGGCACACAAAATGCTCTCATCATGCACAACCCCGATGACAAGCCAAGCAATTGTTTCATACTTTAGTATTCTCAAACTTTTTCAACTTTCACGCAATACCTGAGCGTGAGCCATGGACATAGCATTATGGGTGGAATGGAATATAATGATGGGGGTTGTGTGGAGAAGACAAAAAAGTAGAAAGTCCCACATTGACGTGGCTAATCAACTGGCTAGGGAGATGCCCATCAATTGATGTCAATGCAAGGAGTAGGGATTGCCATGCAACGGATGCACTAGAGCTATAAATGTATGAAATCTCAACAAAAGAAAATAAGTGGGTGTGCATCCAGCTTGCTTGCTCACGAAGACCTAGGGCATTTGAGGAAGCCCATTGTTAATTGGAATATACAAGCCAGGTTCTATAATGAAAAATTCCCACTAGTATATGAAAGTGACAAAATAAGAGACTCTCTATCATAAAGATCATGGTGCTACTTTGAAGCACAAGTGTGGAAAAAAGGATAGTAGCATTGTCCCTTTTATTTCTTTTGGGCCTTCCCTTTTTTTTGGCCTTTCTTTTTTTTCTTTTTTTATTTGGCCTTTCCCTTTTTTTATTTGGCCTTTCTTTTATTTATTTTTTCATGGGACAATGCTCTATTAATGATGATCATCACACTTCTATTTATTTACAACTCAATGATTACAACTCGATACTAGAACAAAATATGACTCTATATGAGTGCCTCCGGCGGTGTACCGGGATGGGCAATGGATCATGAGTGACATGTATGATAAATTATGCATGGTGGCCTTGCCACAAATACGATGTCAACTAAATGATCATGCAAGGCAATATGACAATGATGAAGCGTGTCATAATAAACGGAACGGTGGATAGTTGCATGGCAATATATCTCGGAATGGCTATGGAAATGCCATAATAGGTAGGTATGGTGGCTGTTTTGAGGAAGATATAAGGAGGTTTCTGTGTGATAGAGCGTATCATATCACGGGGTTTGGATGCACCGGCGAAGTTTGCACCAACTCTCAAGGTGAGAAAGGGCAATGCACGGTACCGAAGAGGCTAGCAATGATGGAAAGGTGAGAGTGCGTATAATCCATGGACTCAACATTAGTCACAAAGAACTCATATACTTATTGCAAAAATCTACAAGTCATCAAAAACCAAGCACTACGCGCATCCTCCTAGGGGGATATATTGGTAGGAAAATACCATCGCTCGTCCCCGACCGCCACTCATAAGGAGGACAATCAAAGAAACACCTCATGCTTCAAATTTTTCACGCAACGTTTACCATACATGCATGCTACGGGACTTGCAAACTCCAACACAAGTATTTCTCAAATTCACAATTACTCAACTAGCATGACTCTTCCCTTTCATGATTGGTTGAATAGAAAGCTCCTCCTCGTTACCTGATTCATCATAAGAAATAATAGGAGGATATTGGGAAGTCTCTTCCCTTTCATTAGTATTCTCTTCATCTTCTATTTGTTTTGTTTTCTTTATGTAGTTGGCAATATAAGGATTTTCAATGCAATTCACTGAACAATACATAAAAATTTCTTCTAGATCAAAATCAAGAACTTTATCAAGGACAA
Source organism: Triticum aestivum (assembly GCF_018294505.1). Classification (NCBI taxonomy): domain Eukaryota; kingdom Viridiplantae; phylum Streptophyta; class Magnoliopsida; order Poales; family Poaceae; genus Triticum; species Triticum aestivum. Next base: position 323,115,959 of record NC_057799.1, read on the forward strand.
ATTCTGGCTTATCCTTAGTTATACGTTTCATTTCTTCATAACCCAAAAGCAAACTAAGTTCATTATGATGTGCAAGGGAAATCAAGTCATCACAATTTTTGGACACTATACGATCATGAAACAATTTGCATTGGATATTTAGATGACCACGTTCATTGCAAAGTTCACAAGGATGGCTAAGAAAATTTAAATTTTCGGCACAAACATCTAGCCTTTCTTGCAACCATTTAGTTTCTAAATACTTATGCCTCTTGCAAAATCTATCTTCCCTATTTGGTGTGTACTTGCAAACTCTATGCACTCCACAAAAATTGACATGCTTATAAGAGACATTTTCATCATGACTAGTGAATCATCATTAGCACTATGGATATTCAAAGAGTTTATACTAACAACATTGCAATCATGCTCATCATTCAAAGATTTAGTGCCAAACATTTTAATGCATTCTTCTTCTAGCACTTGGGCACAATTATTGGAATCCTTATTTTCATGAAAGATATTAAAAATATGAAGCATATGAGGCACCCTCAATTCCATATTTTTTTTAGTTTTCTTTTATAAACTAAACTAGTGATAAAACAAGAAACTAAAAGATTCGATTGCAAGATCTAAAGATATACCTTCAAGCACTCACCTCCCCGGCAACGGCGCCAGAAACTGCTTGATGTCTACTACGCAAACTTCTCCTTGTAGACGTTGTTGGGCCTCCAAGTACAGAGGTTTGTAGGACAGTAGCAAATTTCCCTCAAGTGGATGACCTAAGGTTTATCAATCCATGGGAGGCGTAGGATGAAGATGGTCTCTCTCAAACAACCCTGCAACCAAATAACAAAGAGTCTCTTGTGTCCCCAACACACCCAATACAATGGTAAATTGTATAGGTGCACTAGTTCGGCGAAGAGATGGTGGTACAAGTGCAATATGGATGGTAGATATAGGTTGTTGTAATCTGAAAATATGAAAACAGCAAGGTAGCAAGCGATAAAAGTGAGCACAAACGGTATTGCAATGCGTTGAAACAAGGCCTAGGGTTCATACTTTCACTAGTGCAAGTTCTCTCAACAATAATAACATAATTGGATCATATAACTATCCCTCAACATGCAACAAAGAGTCACTCCAAAGTCACTAATAGCGGAGAACAAACGAAGAGATTATTGTAGTGTACGAAACCACCTCAAAGTTATTCTTTCTGATCGAAATATTCAAGAGTCCGTAGTAAAATAACACGAAGCTATTCTTTCCATTCGATCTATCATAGTGTTCGTACTAGAATAACACCTTAAGACACAAATCAACCAAAACCCTAACGTCACCTAGATACTCCAATGTCACCTCAAGTATCCGTGGGTATGATTATACGATATGCATCACACAATCTCAGATTCATCTATTCAAACCAACACAAAGTACTTCAAAGGGTGCCCAAAGTTTCTACCGGAGAGTCAAGACGAAAACGTGTGGCAACCCCTATGCATAAGTTCACAAGGTCACTGAACCGGCAAGTTGATCACCAAAACATACATCAAGTAGATCACGTGAATATCCCATTGTCACCACAGATATCCCACACAAGACATACATCAAGTGTTCTCAAATCCTTAAAGACTCAATCTGATAAGATAACTTCAAAGGGAAAACTCAGTCCATTACAAGAGAGTAGAGGGGGAGAAACATCATAAGATCCAACTATAATAGCAAAGTTGGCGATACATCAAGATCGTGCCAAATCAAGAACACGAGAGAGAGAGAGAGAGATCAAACAGATGGCTACTGGTACATACCCTCAGCCCCGAGGGTGAACTATTCCCTCCTCGTCATGGAGAGCGCCGGGATGATGAAGATGGCCATCGGTGAGGGATCCCCCCTCCGGCAGGGTGCTGGAACAGGGTCCCGATTGGTTTTTGGTGGCTACAGAGGCTTGCGGCGGCGGAACTCCCGATCTAGGTTATGTTCTAGGGGTTTCTGTATATATAAGAGGTTTTGGCGTCGGGAACAAGTCAGGGGGGTCTCCGAGGCGGCCACGAGGTAGGGGGCGCGCCCAGGGGGTAGGGCGCGCCCCCACCCTTGTGGGTGCCTCGGGACTCTTCTGGCCCATCTCCGATACTCCGTGGGCTTCTTCTGGTCCAAAAATAATCTTCGTCAAGTTTCAGGTCAATTGGACTCCGTTTGGTTTTCCTTTTCTGCGATACTCAAAAACAAGGAAAAAACAGAAACTGGCACTGGGCTCTAGGTTAATAGGTTAGTCCCAAAAATCATATAAAATAGCATATAAATGCATATAAAACATCCTAGATGGATAATATAATAGCATGGAACAATAAAAAATTATAGATACGTTGGAGACGTATCATTGGGTTGAAGCTGATCGTATGGCACTTGGAGGCTGTCGAATGTATCGACGGACAGGACGTTAAGCCCTGCACCACCGTCAATGAGGGTCTTGGCGACTTGTACGTTGCTGATGACGGGTGAGCAGAGCATCGGGAGGGCGCCAGCAGTGGCCACGCACTTGAGCTGGTCCGTCGAGATGAAAGTGATGGCGCACTTGGACCACCTGAGCGGGCGCGTGGCCTCAAGCCTGGGAAGGGCTACGTTCACCTTGCAAGCAAACTGCTTGAAGATACACTGAGATGCTGGGGCCTGAGCTCCGCCCAAGATACATGCGATAGCACGCGGTTCCTGGAAGCCCCCAGCCCCGTTAAGGCATGTCCCGTTAAGGCTCGGTCCCCCCTTTCTTTCCTCGCGATAGCTTGTTGCTCTACGCCGACAGGTCCCGGTCCCCAGGCAGGCTACAGCCGTCGCTGGTATGCCAGGTCGCGTGCCTTGGTCAAGGCCAGGAGGTGCGCGGCCTGAGGTCCAGTAAGAGCCCCTGAGGCGCGATGCTCAGGAGGTCCCCCTTAGCGCTCAAGCGGCCATGGTAAGGGAAGAAAGGGAGTTGACGTGGCCGCAACAGTGTCGGCAAGGCGTGAGTGACCATTAGGCCCAAACATTAGCCGATCCGAGGGCGGGACTTATCTTGTTGACTTCGGGACGATTCCTAACGGTGGGCTAGGGCTGCGCGCCAACTTGTGCGGCATAGCTAGGCCGGCCCATACGAATTTCCCTGCCCCATGCTCTCCTTAGTGCTCTACGTCCTCAGGTCCTGGCCCTCGAGCGAGCTCAGCCACCGCTGGTATGCCAGGTCGCGATGCCGTGGTCAAGGCCAGGGGGTGAGGGCTGGAGAGCCAATAAGAGCTCCTGAGTCGCGATGCTCAGGAGCCCCTCTTTAACGCGCAAGCGAATTGCATGAGAGAAAAGGAGACTCGCGGTGCCGCCTGCCATCCTCCCCACGGGATCCCTGTGAACAGGCACAAGAAGAACATGGTTTGCCGTTATAGCTGTCAGCACGCCACTGGTTGCTCTGGATGAAGTGAAGGCACCGAGGGCCTGGTGAGGTGACGTGCGCGGGGCGTGCCGCGAGCCAGAGCTCGACCGCTCAGATTTGTCGACGTGGCAGGGACGGGCCCATGCACCAGCGCCGTGCCTGTGAGAAGGCTCCATGGGAGGTGATGGTCGAGCAGGCGATAGCCGTACGCAGGTTAAGCATGGAAAGCAGATCAGCTTGGGTAAATGCAGGAAGATACATGCCACTGGGTCCGGCCCGAGCGGCTTGGAGATGATGCAGCCCAAGGGGCGCCCCCAGCAAGGTAAGCTAAAGACATAAGCAAAAGGGATACATGCCATAGGGACGGACCCATGTGGCCTAGGAATGATGCAGCCCGAGGGGCGCTCCCAGCTAAACGAGCTTGGAAGATGTCACCTAGTTCTGTAGACGAAGTAGAGTTGGTGCAGCTGAAGGCGTGCGTCAAAGGGATTACTCTTCATGTGCCACCGGGGCCCTGAGCCTCGGGAGGCTCTGGGGGCTCGGGAGGTTCCCTGAAGACCATCTCCATCTCTTCTAGGACGTCATGGTACCGGGCCTCCTGAGCAGCCAGGACACGCCACATGTTGCGCTGATAGGCTGACACCACGCTCGGCAAGCCGAAGGGCATGCGAACGTAGCTGTGTGGTGGGCCCTCGCAACGGCCCACACGCAAAGGCCAGAAGCGCTCCTTAGATGCGCCCCTGTTGAGCCCTGGGACGTCGATGCAGACACGCAGCCCAGCATCCTCACCTGGATGAGGAGCCGCGCCTCGTAAGCGGCCGTCGCCGTGCATGGCTCTTGCGTCTTGCAGCTCCTAACTGGTCTTGGTGATGAACTCCTGAGTGGTGGGCACTCCTTGCCCTGTGCTCTCCTGAGGGACACATGCCGCGAAGCATGCCTCCAAGTGGTGCCCAAGCGCCTCCCTCGTGAGGTTGGCAAGGTCCGGGGCCCTCCAGAAGAGAGCCCCCGAGCCCTGCCCATGGAGGGCGCCGGGCGCGCCTTCCTATGCGATGGAGGGAGGCGCCCCTGGGACGGACGCTGATCCTGATGAGGCTCCTGCCGCGACGCCATCCTCCTGAGGTCCTGCGCGGTGCAACTGCCTCTTCTTGGGGATGGCCTCCGAAGGGCCCTCACTTCTGCTGTCGGGGTCGTTGATTGCTGCAGCTTGGAAGGCGCGCTCGAGGGAGCACACCACGTCCCTCTCTTCACATGGGACCGTGATGATTCCTCCGCTTCCTGGCATCTTGAGCACGTTGTAGCCGTGATGGGTGACTGCCATGAACTTGGCCAGGGCCGGATACCCGAGGGGGTGTCCAGTGGAGACAAGGAGAGATATGCCCTTCGTTTCTCTTTCCCGTGACTAATATTTTAGGAGAAAAATATAAACATTCACAATGCAGAACAAATATTTTTGGATGCACCATGAAATTAACTTTCATGTATAACATTGTACTATTGTATATGCTTATTTTCTTAGTGGCCAATTGCGTGTGTGGTGTGGTGGGCACATCATTTCTAGTTGGGGTGGGAACATCATTTCTAGTTGTGGTGGGTCAACATGAGGACTCATGGGTCGTTTCCATCCTGCGCCGCAGGTTGGACCGAGACGCATTATACGAAGACCCATGTGGAGGACTCGGCGTACAACACAAAGCTACCAGAGTCGTGGAGGACTCTATCCCCCCTGGTGATAAGCCGACTAGATATGATTTGTAACCCTAGGCCCCGAGTATGTTATAGAAGCCTCGGGGCTAGTTCATCGATAGTATACACACGCACAATGCCTGGTATTCACGTATACTTTGTACACACCCGTATCACTAATATATAGTACCAGGACTAGGCTTTTTCCTCAACTGCAAGGGTCCGAACTTGGGTAAAACTTTGCCTCGTATTACCATCCAGCCTAACAGTCAGGGATATCCTACCGAATGATCTGATGGAATCATATCTACCAACTACTAAGAGAGGGGTGTGTCTGGGGGGGGGGCAATGTGTGCGAGAGAGGCCTAAAGATAATGTGTGTGCGGGAGACATGTAGGCACATATATGTGCGTATAGAGGGCTAGTAGAGACCGTGCGTGTGTATATATGCACGTGAGAGAAATAGTGTTTTCCAACTAAGATTAGTGAAAAGAGTGGTACATAGTAGTCATAAGAAGAGAGAGAGAGAGAGAGAGAGATACAGAGGGAGTGTGTGCGTGAGACACCCCGACACCCCGGGAGAGGTTTTGAGCATGTGTCAAAGAGAAATGCCGATGTATATAAAGTGTGTGCACTTATGCGTTAGATAGAGAGATATATAGCACGTTTGTGAGAATGGGCTGAGGCATAGTGCCTCTACGTGTAAAAGGTGGTTCTACGCATTTTATTAAAATATAAATGTCATTATTATTTTTGGATGAAATCATGAATTTTGCAATTTGCGTATGAACGAAAATCGGGCTATCAGACAGCCATACTCTATTGAATTCTAACATGTGCATGTGTTTATTTCATATTATCGATCCATAGACTGAGAGCGGTTTGAAATACAGGCAATGCATTGCTTTTGCAATTCATATATAAACATTAGTTAGTGCACTCCATGTTGTTAGTGTGAAGCACTTTATACATTTGTCATTTACATGGATACATTCCAAATTGCTAGCTACGAAATAGAATACATGTCAAATTCAACATAAAGGGGGTTTCGAAGATTCGAATTCATAGGAAGTGCATTCATCTTTTGAACCCGAGATAATGGCATTTGTAAATCAGATCTAAAAGGGGGCATCAATCTTTGTTGTGCGTTTGAACATGCTATATGTTCATACACATGTCTAACTATTTTTTTGCAACCAAGGAGATTATATCTGGAACCATGCATGAACTAAGGTAAGTTTCATATTTTTTAATATATACTCGTGTACAATGTATATTCAACTGTACCCCCTCCATTCCAAAATAATCGTAGTTTTAGGATTTTCAAGAGTAAAGATTTGTGAAGTTTGACAAATCCTGAAAGTTGAATTCAAGAGACCCAAAAACGTTAATGCTTCTGCTCCCAAATATTGAACGAAGCGCCAAATAAGCCTCTGGTCACCCGAAACCGCGCGAGACTAATGTTTGGTGGTAGGAAATTACTGTCCTGACTCTGGCACGTGTAGCCTATCGGCCCGATGTCCAAAGGTCTAAACCGGGGTAGGTTTGTAAATTCACCAAGACGCCAGTCTTAACCACCTCCGAGAAGCATTCATACACCGTGGGCGCCTAAACACCCATGCGCTCGGCCGAAATCTATCCCGCCCACCATTTGGGACACCTGAGATTACTTCCTACCCCCAACCCGCAATATGTCCGAAATTTTAGATGGGGGAAAAGTTTGTAACTTTCCCCAAATTTCAAACAAGCGCGTCCCAAACCGAAACATTGTTCACCCTTAGTTCCCCCTCCCTCCGTTTCCCCATTCATACTCCGTGGGCGCCAAAACGCCCTCTCCACCAACCGCGAAACCCCAGCCTCCTCCGTCCTCCACCCCATCGCGCCCAATCCACCGCCACCCTCCTCCATCATGCCGGAGCCGGTACCCCGACGTCGTCGCCCAACGCAACCGCAATCGCAACGCCCTCAAGGACTTAGCAGCTGAAGCCGAGGCAGAGCTGCCCGACGCCGACGTGCGCCGTACCAGAACCACTTTGACCATGCCGTCTTGCGCCTCACTGCTGCCGCTCCACTATCGCAACCGTCCACCGCACCGGAGCTGTTCCCGCTACGCCGTCGTTTGCCGCCTTGGATCTGGTTCCCGGCCGCCGACAGACGGCCACCGCACCACACTCAACAACTTGGCCATGGGTTCGTCCGAGGCTCCACCGTCCTCCACAACTTCTCGTTTCCAGCGAACCACAAGAAGATCGTTGAAAAAACAGAAGGAGGACACAACACTGCTAGCAGAAAGAGGTACTCCTCTTCCCTTGTTCATACAAATCTTACGTCCCTGCTCACAGCGTATTCATCCCACAAAAGAAACTAGTTGAGCGCTTTGTACTGCATCTTCTTCGTGATACTAAATGCACAAGGTTTCCTCCCATTTACTATTTCACCTTTGCTAGAGGTCAGTAGCCCATCTGGATTTCAATTCAAGGTCAGTCGAATCGCAATCAAAAGAAGCAGCACCCGCTTAGGCGCGCGGAGCACCTAGTCCGCCTGTTCGCCGGGGAAGCGGCGCATCGGTGTCTATCATAGGGGTGTGGGGCGCAGGAGCTACTTGCGCCCGATCTGGAGGTCGGTGGGGCTTGAAGGGATGGCCGGGGCGGTGCCAAGCATGGCGGTGAGGTCGAGGGGAGGGCGGAGGCAGGGGACTGGGCCGGTGGTCGCTGGTGTTTCGAGGAAGATCGTAACACTGACTGGCTGGAGGTAGATGAAGGTGATCTGCCCGTTCTTTGTACATCGGACGATGCAGAAAAAATGGACTGATCTATTTGTTTTCAGTCGACTGTTATTTTCATAGGACCACACCTTGTGGTGTGCTGGAGGAGCATCTGCATTTCCCAGCCATCCCTGTGCTCATATTTCAAAATCCTAGAATCTAGTAATTTCGTGTGCCATGCATGTTGTAGATCTATCATATGTCTCCCATCATTTATTTCTCACCGACCTGCTATCTGCTACCTTTACACTGTACTACTTGTGCACACACTTCACCCATACTCACACTATTTTTTTATGCATGGGTATTTCAGACTCTGACGCAATGTTGATGAATAGAAAAAAGAAAAGACAAAAGTCGCTCTAGTGTAATTCGAAGATAAGCACTAAGCGTCCCAGCGCTCTAAAGGGTGCAGGGCCAGCAGATGGAGACAGTAAACATAGCTCTACAGTTGATGATCTGAATTGACACACACAACCATCCCAGGTGCTTGCTTTAACTTCGCGATGTCAAATGTGGTTGTATGTTGCATGGTATCTAGCTTGTATTGCTTCCAATTTGGTTAAATTGCATCAGCTTACTTTACACATTATACCTTTTATAATGACATGCCTTCCTGTTTTTGATACATACTACATATGTCTATTAACCATGTTCGTACATCAAACTAATGCTCTTTTGTATCCCTCATCAATCACTTATGACGAGATAGTCACCCTAGTGGGTTACTGTGAGACGCGCTACTCGTTTAAAGAGTGCAGTGTCATCCTCCCCACATGATTCTCAAGAAACAGCAAGGCTAAATGAAGATAGTCAACGTAGCTCTCTAGTTGATGACTGCAATTCCCCCACACCACCATCGCAGGTGCTTGCTCTTACTTGGCAGTGTGATATGTGGTTGCATGTTGCATATGGTGTCTACCTTGTAATGCTTCTAATTAGGGTAAATTGCATCTACTTAGTTAACACATTATACCTATGAATATGACATGCGTTCCTGTTTTTGGTACATATTACGTCTTTCTATTAACCATGTTCTTAATCAAACTACTTTTCTTGTGTATCCCTCATCAATCACTTCTGACGAGACACCTTCAAGTTGACAGTGTATTATTGGTTGCATCTTGCATATCATTTCAAACATGTATTGCCTCTAATTTGTTGAAGTGCCACTTATAATGAGACACATCTAACTTGGTAGAGTGATTTTGGTTGGATCTTTCATATGGTGTCTAGATTGCATTGCTTCCAATTTGTTGAAATGCCTTCTGCTTAGCGTTTTTCGTACATATTCCATCCTCCTAGAATGCGGTTGCCATACATAAAAGTTGTGTTCGTCAGTATCATGGATCAACAAATTTGGAAGTGTGAATTTCATTCCTTTTTCTTGTGTGTTTACTTGACAAGGCAAAATCTAAAAGGACGAAGGCACGGAATGATGGTGGTCCTCTGGAGCAACCGAAACAGATGATCTCTGCAGATTCTCCTGCTACTCCTACTGCAGTGCAAGTTCCGAATCTCATCTCCCCTACTCCACAACCCCAGGTGCTTGCTCTAACATGGCAATGTGATATCTGGTTGCATGTTGCATATGGTTCCTAGCTTGTATTGCTCCTAATTTGTTAAATTGCATCTCCTTAGCCTACACATTATACATGTGAATATGACACACCTAGAGAAAAATAGGCACATCTAGAATACCAAATGCACATCATTGGATACATAATGAGTTGTATTTTCAGATTGTACATGTTTGGCATTGTAGATGTAGACAGTTTTCTCTATACACTTGGTCAAAGTTCACAAAGTTTGACTTTCAAAAAAATCTATAGGCACTACATTGTGGAATGGAGGGAGTATTGCTTCTAATTTGGTCAAATACATTTGTTAGGCCACCCTTTTAATTTGGTAGAGTGATATTGGTTTCATATTTCAGATGGCTTCTAGCTTGCATTGCTTCTAACTAGTTCAAACACCTTGTGCTTAGTTTACACTTTATACATCATACATGTCAATATGTCATGCCGTCCTGTTTTTCATACATATTCCATCCTCCTATCATGTGTCTGTCTTACATGAAAGTAGTGCTCGTCAGCATCATGCATCAATGAGTTATGAAGAGCAAATTTTATTCCTTTTTCTTGTGGGTTTGACTTGACAAGGCAAAATCAAAAAAGAGAAAGGAAAAGAGTAAGGAAGGCGATTATGGTGGTCCTCTGCAGCAACGTAAAGGGAGCATCTGTACGGATTCTCCTTGTACTGCTAGTGCATTACAAGTTCCAAGTCTCCGCTCCCCTACTCCACCATCCAAGGTGCTTGCTCTAACTCGGCAGTGTGATATCTGGTTGCATGTTGCATATGGTGTCTAGCTTGTATTGCTCCTAATTAGTTTAAACTGCATCTTCTTAGCTTACACATGATACGTGTAATATGACATGCTTTCCTGTTTTTGGTACATACTATATCTGTCTAGCACACCATGTTCTTACATGAAACTACTCTTCTTGTGTATCATGCGTCAGTCACATATGATGGGACACCTTTAAGTTGGCAGTGTGATATTGGTTTGCGTCTTGAATATGATTTCTAGCATGTAGTGCTTCTTGTTTGATGAACGCCACCTATGAAGAGATAGTTTTAACTTGGCAGAGTGATATTGATTGCACCTTCCATATGGTGTCTAGCTTGCAGTGCTTCTAATTTGTTGAAGTGCCTTCTGCTTAGTTACCACATCATAGGTGTGAATATGTCAAGCCGTCCAGTTTTTCGTACATATTCCATCCTTGTATCATGACTTTGCCTTTCATCAGAGTAGTGTTTGTCAGTATCATGCATGAATGAGTTCTGACGAGCGAATTTTATTCCTTTTTTCTTGTCGGTTTGACGTCACAATGCAAAATCAATAAAGCGGAAGGTAATTGGTAAGACATTGAATGATGGTGGTCCTTCCGAGCAACTAAAACGGAGGGTCTCTACAGATTCTACTCCGCCATCCTCCCAACAAGATCCGCAAGACAACGCAAGGCTAGAGAGTCAACGTAGCTGTGTAGATGATGAGCACATCTACCCTACTCCACCATCACAGGTGCTTGCTCTAATTTGGCACTATTATATGTGGTTGAATGTTGCGTATGATGTCTAGCTTGTATTGCTTCTAACTTTGTTGAGCTGCATCTGCTTACTTTACATATAATGCCTGTGAATATGACACCTATTCCTGTTTCTAGAACATGCTATATCTGATCACACCATGTTCTTACATTAGACTACTGTTCTTGCATATCCTGCATCAGTCACTTAAGATAAGGCACCTTTAAGTCACCACTGTGATATTGGTGGTGTCTTGCATATGATTTCTAGCATGTACTGCTTCTAATTTGTTGAAACGCCAGATAGTTTGAACTTGGCAGAGTGATATTGGTTGCACCTTTCATATGGTGTCTAGCTTGCAGTGCTTCTAATTTGTTGAAATGCCTTCTGCTTAGTTACCACATCAAAGGTGTGAATATGTCACGCCGTCCTGTTTTTCGTACATATTCCATCCTTGTATCATGTGTTTGCCTTTCATCTGAGTAGTGTTCGTCAGTATCATGCATGAATGAGTTCTGAAGAGAGAATTTTATTCCTTTTTCTTATCGGTTTGACTTCACAATGCAAAATCAATACAGCTGAAGCAATTTAGTCCGGCAGTGGATGATGGTGGTCCTTCGGAGCAACTCAAACAGAGGGTCCCTACAGATTCTACTCCGCCATCCTACCAACAAGATTCGCAAGACAACACAAGGCTGGACAGTCAATGTAGATGTGTAGATGATGAGCACATCTCCCCTACTCCATCATCACAGGTGCTTGCTCTAACTTGGCACTATTATATGTGGTTGCATGTTGCGTATGATGTCTAGCTTGTATTGCTTCTAACTTTGTTAAATTGCATCTGCTTACTTTACACATAATGCCTGTGAATATGACACCTGTTCCTGTTTCTAGAACATACGTGTAGATGATGAGCACATCTGCCCTACTCCACCACCACATGTGCTTGCTCTAACTTGGAACTGTTATATGTGGTTGCGTGTTCCATATGATGTCTAGTTTGTATTGCTTCTGATTTTCTTGAATTGCATGTGCGTAGCTTACAACTTATACCTGCAATGATCACTTACCCATAAGACACATTTAACTTGGGAGTGTGATGTAGGTTGCATCTTGCATTGTCTTCTAGCTTGTACTACTTCTAATTTCTTGAAATGGCACTTACGACTAGACACTTTTTACCTGATAGTGATATTGGTTGCATGTTCATATGGTGCCTAGCTTTCATTTCTTCTAATTTTGTTGAAATGCCTTCTGCTTACTGTTTTTCATGCATATTCCATCCTCCTATCATACGTCTGTGCAATGCTATCTTTTTTCTATATATTCCATCCTCCTATCCTGTGCTTGCCTCACATCAAAGTAGTGTTCGTCTGTAGCATGCATCAACCAGTTATGCAGAGCTAATTTTATTCATCTGCTTTTCGTTTTGACGTCATAAGGCAATATCAGAAAATAGGAAGGAAAAGAGTAAGTTAGGGGATGTTGGTGGTCCTCCGGACCGACGCAGACAGAGACTCTCTAGATTTGCCACTGCTACTGCTAATGAAGTTGAAGTCCCAAGTCTACATGATGAGTTTATCTCCCGCACTCCACCAACGTAGGTGCTTGCTCTAAGTTGACAGTGTGATAATTGGTTTCATGTTGCATATGTTGTCTAGCCTGTATTTCTTCTAATTTGATTAAATTGCACCTGCTGAGTTTATACGTTATACATGTGCATATGACATGCCTTTCTGTGTCTAGAATACACTGCATCTATCAATCATACCATGTTCTTACATCAAGGTACTGCTGTTGTGTATCCCGCATCAGTCACTCATGATTGGACGCTTTTAACATGGCAGTTTGATAGTGGTTGCATCTTGCATTGATTTCTACATTGTACTGCTTCTAATTTTTCGAAATGCCACTTATGACAAGACACTTTTAACTAGGTAGGGTGATATTGGTTGCATCTTTCATATGGTGTCTAGCTTGCATTACTTCTATTTTCTTGAAAATCCTTCTGCTTAGTTTACACATCGTAGCTGTGAATATGTCACGCCATCCTGTTTTTCTTACATATTCCATCCTCATATGGTTGTCTTACATCAAAATATTGCTTGTTTGTATCATGCATCAATGAGTTCTGAAGAGCGATTTTATTCTTTTGTGTTGTGGGTATGCCTTGACATGGCAAAGTCAAAAAAGAGCAAGGAAAAGAATATAGTAGGGAATGGTGTTACTCGTCGGGTGAAAGGGAAAAGGATCTTCCCTCGAGATTCTGCTGGTACTTATAGTCCAGTAGAAGTTCCAAGTCCACCGGCTAAATCTACAAACACACTATCACCTGCTCCACCAGCTGCAGCATCCGCTTCAACTGTACCAGCATCTCAACGAGTTACTCATTCATTTGCTCCAGAACTGGCCAGTTCCCAAGCTGCATTTACACCTAACACTACTTCTGAAGCACTGCTGACACAATAGGACTTGGCAAGATCAGATGAACCTCATGAGCATCAACACCAAGACGGTACCTGACCGAGTCAAGTTGCAGTTGCATGCTCCTTTATATGTACTCCCACAGTTTGATGTGCACTAACACTTTCCATATTCGTTGTTGAACTAGCACCACGGCGCAAGCGGAAATAGACATCAGGGATAATGCTTGACAGATTAACAAAATCTAAAGGAGGAAGAATGGAGATCCATTTTGAGGCAGGTTTAAAAAGGCCACGTGATGCTACAGAGTCAGCCAGTTAGTATCAGAGGCAGCCATTGCCGTTAGGTGTCATGCACGTATCCTCCCAACGTGGATCCAGTACATGAATGAGAAAGACAATACCCAGTTTAACACCTTCCTTGACCATTTATCCGTAAGTAATGTTATTCATTGCAATTTGTAATATTGTCTTGCTCTGTGCCATACTTTCTAGCTTCCTCCTAATAAGACTCACATTCTTTTTTCAACAGATGAGGTTCAAGTTGGATCCGAAAGATGATGCAACTACACAAGCATGCACTCATGTTTTCCAGTCTGCTCTGCGACAGTATCGGTACCACCTTAGAAAATCTCACTTTGAAGGCAAGGCTAACAATGAAATCGCCCAAACATCTGAAGTGGAATATATTACAGATGAAGACTGGACAACCCTTGTTAAACACTGGTCTGATCCAAAGTATCAGGTAGAGTATATGTATTTGATCAGACCACATATTGAACTTGTATTTATGTATGTGCCTTACAAGTGTATCTTCTTCTAGGCTAACTGTTTGAAGAACAAGACCAACCATTCTAAAGTGAAATTCCAACAGACAACAGGATCTCGTAGCTATATTGCACACTGCGAGGCTCTTGTAAATAGCTGCCACTTCCTTCTTTTTTTCTGTGCCATATTATCGTATCTATATTGACTTGTTCCAAATACAGAGGAAAACCAGTGCGGACCAAAAAGAACCTGAATCGAATGCAGTGCAAATCTTCAAGGATTTCCACACCACCAAGATGAAGGGCATTAGCACACCAGTTCAGGCCGCTGTTGTAAGTCCTTACTCCTCCTGCCTTTGAACTGATTGGTACTATGATGTGTTCATTTAACTGCTTCGTTTGCAACCAATGTCAGTTACTATATCACTTTTATACACAGTTGTCTTAACGTATCATTTCACCTTACATGGTTTAAAAGAGATGAAGGATATTCTTTTGGTCTTGATCTGTAATCTAGTTGTGATGTTCACGTGCGCACACATGATACAATAGCCTGTTTGTTTTATATCTGTTTGCCCATGATATGAATGATGTCTCTATATCCTACTTTAAACCATGTCTCTTTATCCTTAGATGTCAACGAATGTGAGGAAATAGACAATACAGTAGGCATTCTACATGGACATATGTTCCAAAAGTGATTTTATTATGTAGTTGGCACTACAATACATGCTAATGTATTACAGTAGTTCACCAAAATAAGTTATGTATAAACGTGAAACCTAGTTTGTTTGTTTTTGTCTCATTAGTAACTTATCTGGTACACTAATCTACAAGTTCAAACTTTCAGCAAGCTATGGAACAAATGATTGAACAGCCACAACCACCTGAAGGTGACGAGGCTACCACAGGCACAATGTCACCTCTTGCTGCAGTGCGTCAGTATCTCTCCACTAACAATGCAAAAAGCACCTTCCTGCGTACTTCTGGGTTGGTTGTCAAGGTAACTGAGGGAGTCGTGGATTAAGGGGTCCTCGGGTGTCCGGACTATGTAACATGGGCCGGACTAATGGGCTGTGAAGATACAAGACAAAGGACTTCTTCCCGTGTCCGGATGGGACTCTCCTTTGCGTGGATGGCAAGCTTGGCGTTCGGATATGTAGATTCCTTCCTTTGTAAACCGACTCTGTACAACCCCGGGCCTCTCTAGTGTCTATATAAACCGGAGGGTTTAGTCCGTAGCGGCAATCACAATCATACAGGCTAGACATCTAGGGTTTAGCCATTACGATCTCATGGTAGATCAACTCTTGTAATTCTCATATTCATCAAGATCAATCAAGCAGGAAGTAGGGTATTACCTCCATCAAGAGGGCCCGAACCTGGGTAAACATCGTGTCCCCCGTCGCCTGTTACCATTGACCTTAGACGCACAGTTCGGGACCCCCTACCCGAGATCCGCCGGTTTTGACACCGACATTGGTGCTTTCATTGAGAGTTCCGCTGCATCGTCATCAGAAGGTTTGATGGCTTCATCAGTCATCTACAAGAATGCTGCCCTAGGGGAGGTTTTCCTCCCCGGTTAGATCTTTGTGTTCGGCGGCTTCGCACTGCGGGCCAACTCGCTTGGCCATCTAGAGCAGATCGACAGCTACGCCCTAGGTCACCAGATTAGTTTTGGAAATCTGGAATATGTCGCTGATATCCGAGGAGACTTGATCTTCCAAGGGTTCACGACCCCAACCTCCGCTCTGGCCTTAGATCCAGAGCACATCGCCAGGTCCTAAGACGGGATTATTGAGCCCGCTGGACTATCTACGGCCACTAAGCCTAGCACGAGGAAGCCGGAGGAAGTAGTGTCGCTGGCAACCATCATGAAGCCGGACTCTTCTTCGGACACTGGCTCCGAACCCTCGGAGTCAGCATCATGTGAGCTCGGCCAAGGAGTTTCTTTCCCACCGTACTCCACGGATTTTCTCCTCCCTAGCCAAACCTCGCCTTTAAGCGAGGCTCTGGACTTGATGCGATCCCTCGTCATTACAGAGGAGCAATGTCTGAACTACACCCAGCCTGGACTAGGGGCTGAGAGCGGGGAATTTTATGTCCCACCCACCACCCACTTCATAGCCACTTTCGAGGACTTAACTGACATGCTCGACTACGGCTCCGAAGACATCGACGGTATGGATGACGATGTCGAAGAGGAGCAGGCCGAAGGCCCGCCGTTTACCGGACGCTGGACGGCCACCTCTTCGTATGACGTGTACATGGTGGACACACGCAAAGAGGGTAACGACGATGATAAAGAAGATCCAGTCGAGGATAAACCTCCTGAGACACAGCCAAAGCGCCGATGTCAGCGGCGCCACTCTAAATCACGCCGTAGAAAAGACAGCAATACCGGCACAGGAGACAACAACAGTCTAGACAATGCCAAAGACAGAGAAGACCCCGTTGAGCCAACTTACGAATAGGACGATCGGGAAGATGGGCAAGTTAGCCCTGACGAACAGGCTGTAAACAAAGACTCGGAGGACAGTAATTATCTCCCACTCTCCGAGGACGAGGTGAGCCTCGGTGACAAAGACTTTATCGTACCTGAGGAACCTCTCGAGCAGGAGCGCTTTAAGCGCCGGCTAATTGCCACTACAAGGAGCCAGAAAAAGAAGCAGCAGCAGCTTCAAGCTGATCAAGATCTGCTCAACGATAGGTGGACTAATGTCCTGGCATCCGAGGAATACGACCTCGAGCGCCCAACCAAAAGTTACCCGAAGCATAAACTGCTACCCCAATTTGACGACGAGGCCCTCGAGCCCGTACCATCAGCACGTAATGCGGCTAACCGGCCACCACGTGGCCGGGACAAAACGGCAACTCAAGCCGAACACCAGCCCATATTACCTCGCCGTAAAGGCAGAGATTTAACAGCTCGGGGATATACATATGACCTGCGGCAGGACCTGGACAGTAGAGCATGATAGAACAGACCGATCTACGGATCGTGGGGGCGTGCCCGGACGCGCGACGACGGCTATCTAGCCGGACGGGACAAGCATAATCATGTCTGGACCAAAATCCGCAGACGGGCTCCTTCCGAGCTACGTCGCGACTTGGCCCGATATAGAGGCGCCGCACACCCCCTTTGCTTCACTGATGAAGTAATGGAGCATGACTTCCCAGAAGGGTTCAAACCTATGAATATCGAATCATATGATGGAACAACCGACCCCGCTGTATGGATTGAAGACTTCCTTCTCCATATCCACATGGCCCGTGGCGATGATCTACATGCCATCAAATACCTCCCACTAAAATTAAAGGGACCAGCCTGGCACTGGCTAAACAGCCTCCCAGAAAACTCTATTAGCAACTGGGAAGACCTGGAAGATGCCTTTCGCGACAACTTCCAGGGTACATATGTCCGGCCTCCGAACGCCGATGACCTCAGTCACATCATCCAACAGCCCGGAGAGTCAGCCAGGAAGCTCTGGACTAGATTCTTAATTAAAAAGAACCAAATCATCGACTGTCCGGACACCGAAGCCCTAGCGGCCTTTAAACATAGCGTCCGAGATGAGTGGCTGGCCCGTCACCTCGGCCAAGAAAAACCAAAGTCTATGGCAGCTCTTACCGCACTGATGACCCGCTTCTGCGCAGGAGAAGATAGCTGGCTGGCTCGACGAAACAATAGCACCAGCGATCTTGGCACCTCTGAGGTCAGGGACGGCAACGGCAAGCCTCGACGCGATCAAAACAAGCGTCGAAACAATAATGTAGGAACCCAAGACATGGCAGTCAACACCGGATTCAGTGGTTCCAAATCCGGTCAACGGAAGAAGCCATTCAAGGCAAACAAGGATGGCCCATCCAGTTTAGATAGGATACTAGATCGACCCTGTCAAATTCATGGCAGCCGTGACAAACCCGCCAACCATACCAACAGAAATTGTTGGGTTTTCAAACAAGTAGGCAAGCTTAATGCCGAACACAAAGGGAAGGGGCCGCCTAGTGATAGCGAAGACGAGGAGACTTGCCAACCAAACACCGGGGGACAAAAGCAATTTCCCTCGAAGTAAAAACAGTAAACATGATATCTGTGATGCATATCCCTATAAGGGAGCGCAAGCGCGTACCACGAGACGAGTACGCCATAAAACCGGTCGTACCAAAATTTAAGCCAGGGGCAGCTTGTTCGATCACTTTTGATCACAATGACCACCCAATAGGTATCCGTCACAAAGGTTCGGCAGCTCTGGTCCTCGACCCAATCATTGATGGATTCCATCTCACACGAGTCCTTCTGGACGGCGGTAGTAGCCTTAATTTGCTCTATCAAGACACTGTTCGCAAAATGGGCATTGATCCCTCAAGGATCAAGCCCACCACAACTACCTTCAAGGGGGTAATACCCGACGAAGAAGCCCACTATACGGGCTCAATCACACTGGAAGTCGTCTTCGGGTCGCCAGACAACTTCCGAAGCGAAGCCTTGACCTTTGATATTGTTCCGTTCTGCGGTGGATACCATGCACTGCTTGGGCGGACCGCTTTTGCTCGTTTCAATGCGGTCCCACACTACGCCTATCTAAAGCTTAAGATGCCCGGTCCACGCGGTGTCATAACAATCAATGGAAACAAGGAACACCCCCTCCGTTCTGAAGAGTATACCACGACCATCACAGCCGAAGTACAAAGCGGCATCGTTAAACCGCATACCTCATCGGCCATTAAGCCACCGCCCCTACTGCACAAGACCGGTCAATTTTAGAGCTGGATTAGCGGTTCCGCCTCCGCCGTTTGCCGCATATGCCCGCGAGGTTCGCATCACCTTGATCGTCGGCGGAATCACAATGCGGACATGCCTACAGCATGGTTCATCCTTCTACAGCTTTTCTCCCTTCCTTTTAACTATTTCTTATCTTTTGTTACAGATGAATCAAAACCCGTTCGCCCTATGGACCCGCAAGGACTCTCTCGGAGCCCAGTTTCGTCCAGGCAACCAAGGATTGCTCCTTTTAAGGAATCCTCTTCGCTAAGGCAAAGGCAGCGCAGACGTGCGACAGGAGGTCCAAAAGATTTTTTGTAGACCAAACACTCTATTTAAAACCTGGATATAGCCTTTTTCCTCAGCCTTCGACCCCTGGCATGTAAAATGACATGGGAAGGGGTGTTATAATCTGTAAGATCGCATTCGACATATCGATCAGATTCCAGTGGACATAATCCGTCTTCAGTACTTACTTTTCCTCATAGAACTGTATTTTACCCCTTCGGTGGTTTCACATACACACCTCCGCACTAATCGCCAGGGGCTCGATACGGCGACATATTAGCCGCCAACAAGTCCGAACAGCTCTACAACATACTTCGGCATCACGAGTTTGGCATTATATGCATCAGCTCCGAATCATGTCTTTGGTCAATAGTTGGGTTGCCCGGCTCCTGTGCTTACTACCTTACGTTCCATTCTATCGGCTAGGGTAGTAAAGGGAGAACTACTGCGATTGTGTTTCCAGTTCACCTGCTTAAACACCTCAGTAGAGAAAGCTGAAAACTGACTGTCATGATGCGGCGAGAGCTGGTCAACTACTCGGCGACTTATTAAAATCTTTTGTGATTTCTTCCGTATAACACGAAGGACCGTTTTCCGGTCACCTATGTAGCGCAGCTGTATTCGGATAACCGCACACATACAAGGGGCTATATCGTAGACCCACTGTCAAACTCCTATGGCTAAGTGAAGGTGTTAAAGCCCTATAGTCCGATTGCCTAGTTCGCCGCACTGACACCTCCTTCACGGACCAAGACGTTGGGTCAAGTGTAGTCAGTCGCTATTACGAACACCCCCGCATTATATGCGAGGGTGCTGAAGCCGACGACTGGCAAACTTTCAGATTACAGAAAACGGCCGCACAGGAGGAAATCCCTTTCAAGCAGAAGGCATAAATATAAACACAACCTTAATATATCATAATATTGTTATCACAATTTCGATACATTCACTCAAACATAATATCTGTCGAGGACTGACCCTCTATCAAGCGGGAGCCCTCTAGGACATCCTCAAAATATTGCTCCGGCATGCGATGGTGCTTGCCACTGGGTGGACTCTTTGCTGCAACATCGGTGGCCTTCATTTTTGCCCAGTACGTCTTGACGCGGGAAAAGGCCATCGGTGCACCCTCAATGCACGCCGACCGCTTAACGGCATCGATACGCGGCACCGCATCAACAAGTCGCTGCACCAAACCGAAATATCTGTTCGGAATTGGCTTAGTCGGCCACAGCCGGACCACGACTTCCTTCATGGCAGCTCCGGACACCTTGTGGAGCTCGGCCCACTGGGCCATTTGTTCTTTCAGCAACGACAGACGCCTTGGCATGTTGAACTGTGACCAGAAAAGCTTCTCCGCTGCACGTCCTTCTTGTGCTTGGTAAAACTGCGCCGCATCGGCGACACTCTTTGGCAGGTCCAAGAATGCGTCTGGAGAACTCCACGATTGATTAAGCAGGGCATACTTCGAGTCGCCGAAGTTAGTCTGTAATAGAAAGGGCTTACCAGCCGCTATCTCCCGAGCTTGTCGGATCTCCTCCTGAGCCGCTCTAGACTCGGACCGTGCCTCTCGTGCCTCTTGTAAAGCCTTGTCGAGTTCGGCTGCCTTGGCTTTGTTCTCCTTCTCGAGTGATTGGCATTGGCCAGTGGCATCCTTCAGCTCTCGCGCCATGGTAGATATTCTCTCCTCGCACTGGCGCGAGCAGCTTGTTCGGCCTCTAACTTAGCAGCTGCCTCCTTGATAGCCGCATTGCTCACTCTGGCTTGCTCCTTGGCTCGGGCAAGTTCAGCCCGAAGGGTCTCAACCACGGCAGCACCACCTGCAGTTATGCATGTCCCAGTATATAATTCTCAGCTTTGTTCTCATATTATTATACATGCATAAGCTGACTGCCCCAAAACATACCTTGTGCCTCGTCGAGCGGCCTGTTAACATGAGTAATGTCCTCATCTGCTGACTCAAGTTTCTGCTTTAAATCTGCAACTTCCACAGTGCGGGTAGTCGCCATTGACATAACAACCTATTTTCAAATTAATCATGTCATTTCTTGAGCATATCTTTTTGATCCTCTGATCGCCTCCCTGTGGAGGCCGACCAAAGTCTCAGGGGCAACTATCTATACACAGGCGCATTCTGCATCAAAAGTGTGGTTAAGATATTACATTGCATACCTCAAAGCCTCTTAGTAGGCCTGTCATGGCTTCATTCAATCCGCTTCTTGCGGACAGAATCCCCTCAACTACCATACCCATTAAGGTATGATGTTCCTCTGAGATGGACGCATTTTGCAACATGCCCATTATGTATCCGGCACCTCCGGATTCCTGGAAGCGGCTGCGGGAGTACGAAATCCCTTCGAAGGGATATATTTACTCGACCCTAGAGTCATCTTCGGCTATAAACCAGATAGTCCGGGGCCTTTACTGTTGGTCCCCGTAGGGGCTGCACACCCCGGACCCATGACGAACGAAGTATCACCTTCGGGCGCTGTCTTCATTGCCTCCCGCACCACTTGATGATCGGGGAAGACCCTCTGGGACGACACCTCGAAGTCGTCCGCCCTAAGGGGCGAGGAAGCCTGTGGAGGCGTCTCGCTTTCCATCATCTCCGGAAGCAGGTCACCCGAGGAGGAGGACTGTTGAGGAAAACTGCGGGCCGGACTGCAAACATATATTTTAGATGTTACCTTTGTAACCTGAAAAGAACGAGATATGTCTAGAATACCCTTGTTAACTTACAATTTGGCGAAAGGCTTGTCCTTACAGAGGAACTGTGCGGCAACATCATCTTCCGAACCCGAACCATCTGACAGGGACATCTTCCCTCTCTTGGGAGCCTCCACCTCCAAATCTTCGGAGGCAGTCCTTATCTTCCCATGAGGAGAAGGGATATCAACTTCTTCTTCCCCTTCGTCTTCAGAAGAGGGAATTCCGGTCTCCCCAGACATAGCGTCCGGTGTACCTTTAGAGTGGAGGCCCCCTTTGGCCTTTTTGCCCTCCTCTTTGTCCTCATTCTCCGGCACTTGATACGGCGCCGGGGCCAGCATCCTTGTCAACACAGGATCAGCTGAGTCTTCGGGAAGTGGAGCCGAACACCTAATTTGTTCCGCCTTCTTTATCCATCCCTGGTCGAAGACTGGTTTCTCAGTACATTGATACGGGATAATCAACTAAGATGTGTTCAGGAGTCAAGTACTTACCGAGGTATCCGGATGGTTGCAGTCGAGGCCGATGTCCTCGGTTGTATCCGGCCACTGCTTTCGGGTCCTGAAGAATAACTTCCACATCCCTCTGTGCGTTGTGCCGAAGAAGTGCTGAAGGGTCCGTGGTCCTTCCGGATTGAACTCCCACATGCGAAGAGGCCGTCGCTGGCACGGCAGGACCCGGCGGACTAGTATTACCTAGATCACATTGATGAGGCCGGTGTCCTTTTCAAGGAGGCTCCGGATACGGCTTTGTAGCATCTGCACTTCATCTATTGATTCCTAGTCTAGCCCCTTATTAATCCATGATGCGAGTCGTAATGGAGGGCCAGATCGAAACGAGGGGTAGCTGCCCACTTGGTACCACGGGGTTCGGTGATGTAAAACCACTCCCGCTGCCATAGGTTGGAAGTTTCCATGAAGGAGCCCTTTGGCCAAAGAGTATTGGCGAGCTTGCTCACCATAGCACCGCCATACTCCGCTTGCTCTTCGTCGACTACCTTCGGCTTCACATTAAAAGTCTTGAGCCATAAGCCGAAGTGTGGGGGAATGCGGAGAAAGGCCTCGCACATGACAATGAACGTCGAGATGTGAAGAAAGGAGTCCGGAGCTAGATCGTGAAAATCTAGCCTGTAATAGAACATGAGGCCACGAACGAAGGGGTGGAGAGTGAACCCTAGCCCCCGGAGGAAGTGGGAGATGAATACGACCCTCTTGCCGGATCTGGGTGTAGGAATAACCTGCCCCTTAGCAGGGATCCTATGGAGGATTTGTGCGGTCAGGTACCTTACCGCCCGGAGCTTCACGATATCCTCCTGTGTGACACAGGAGGCCACCCACCGGCCTTGAAGGCTGGGTCCGGACATGACTGGGAGGCTTGGAGTGATTAAGTTGAAACCTGGGTGCTGGAGCTCTAGGTTGGAAAGGTTGAGGAAGAGGTGGGTGCAGAGGAGAAAGACGGGTCTGTGCCCCTTTATAAAAGCGATGAATATCAAACGCCTCCTCATGGGCCTTAAAACTTGCCTATTCCCAAGGAATCGTGCCAACGGAGCGGTTGGATTACCCATGCCCGTATTGATGAGAATCCCGCAATAAGGGGACATGATCTCTGCCTTGACAAGACGTGCCAATAAAACCACGTGGAGCGGGAGGCTAAAAACGGTTCGAAATAATGACCGGGCAGGCCCGTGATGTCACGCTACAAAAGTTGTCAGTAGATTGGATTCGTGAAATATTATACTCTCTGCGTGTGTGTGTGTGTGTGTGTGTGGTACTTTTTTTGCAGAGCCGGACACGTTTTCTGTGTTCAAGGGCTATTTTGGAGTATCCGGAGGAGGAACCTGCCTTGCAATGCCGAAGACAATCTGCGCACCGGACACATCGTCATTAAAGCCTGGTTCAGGGGCTACTGAGGGTGTCCTGGATTAACGGGTCCTCTGGCGTCCGGACTATGTAACATGGGTCAGACTCGGTACAACCCTGGGCCTCCCCGCTGTCTATATAAACCGGAGGGTTTAGTCCGTAGCGGCAATCACAATCATATAGGCTAGACATCCAGGGTTTAGCCATTACGATCTCGTGGTAGATCAACTCTTGTAATTCTCATATTCATCAAGATCAATCAAGCAGGAAGTAGGGTATTACCTCCATCAAGAGGGCCCGAACCTGGGTAAACATCGTGTCCCCCGTCTCCTGTTACCATCGACCTTAGACGCACAGTTCGGGACCCCCTACCAGAGATCCGCCTGTTTTGACACCGAAAGTAACCTCGTCCAAATCGCCTACTGAACAAAATCTTCCGGCTAGACAGAGTGATATATCTGTGCTCCAGACACAAGTCCAATCCCTAATGGATGTTGTGCTGGAAACAAAAATAGTGGTTGACAAATGTCGTGAAGATATGAATGGTTTTGAAACCAGACTATCAGACATTTTCTTCGTTGTTCAAGAGCAATGGCGGAAAAAAGGGGAAGATCGTGCCGCTCCATCAGATTCTACAACCTGAAACATAAGCACACATGTCAAATGATATGTGCTTCTATACATCTGATGGTGCTTTTATCTGCAAGGACTGTAAACTTTATGCCAACAGGCCTTTTGTTGTATGGTTGGAATTTATTTTGTTGTGATACAACATTTATGATGCTACCAAAGGGTGCAGTAATTACGATGCTATTTTTGTATAGTGTAGGTTTATCTTAGTAATGTATTCAGCCGAGAGCTTCGTAGGAGCCCAACATGCCAACATTCGTTGGGCCCATTCCAATTGGGCTAAAAACGATTCTGGGCCGAAATTTGCATGTAGCCCACTAAAAATATCTGGGCCTAAATCAGCATAAGCTTTCATATTTTTCTGGTAGGCCCGTGCCCATAGTGGGCCTTTAACAAGCCTAAATATAATTTGGGCCCATAGTAATAATAGGCCGTTTACATGTGTAAATATCTCGAGCCCATAAAAAACATGGGCCTTTAGTAGACCAAAAGTAAGATTCGGCCCTGATTGTGCCAAATAACCCAGTGGTCTTAGCAAGCCGAAATGGTGGCCCATTTACAATGCGGATTGTCCACTGGCCGAAATTCAGATGGGCCGTAAATGCGCCAACCTACTACATGGGCCTTTAACGGGCCGGAAGTTCGGTAGAGCTTGATTAGTGTCATTTTTATATGGGCCGTTAGTAGGCCTGATGTGGCGTTGGGCCACATATGGCCCATGGATTTCGTCTGACGTTAACAGGCCGAAAGTCACAACAGGCTGAAAATGGCCCAAATCTGTAAGGGGCCTCTAAAAGGCCGAATGTCAGACATGGCCGAATATGACCCATATCCTTCACGGTCGTTTATGGGCCAAAAGTTTCAATGGCCTATAAATGGGCCCAAATGAAGCAGGACCTTTAACAGGCCGGAAACACACCTGGCCATAATTCGGCCCAAATTCTTAGCGGACTATTAACAGGCCAGAAGTGACCATGGGCCGCAATGATGACAAGTTTAGGACGGGCCGTTGATGGGACGATTTAACACTAGCCGTACGGGACTTAACTGAGAGTGTTGGGCCTTTAGCTGGGCCGGCCCATTATGGTCTGCAAAATCTTGTGGGCCTTTAGCTGGGCCGGCCCATTATGGCCCGCTAAATCTTATGGGCCTTTAGTTGGGCCAGCCCATTTAATCTTTATGGGCCACTTTTGGGCCGGTCCATGTGTCAATGTAGCATAGGCGCATCTCATCCATTGGATGAGTGATACCTGTGCCAACGCGAAGCTGACACGTGGTTCCATCAGCTAATGAGAATTTTACATGTGGAAAATCGGCACTGGTCGTTGCTGTTAGCGGGTTATCAGATCCAAAACCGGACCCGATAGCTTAATGGCGTCCCGTTACGGTGGATGCCACATGTCGGTCACCCTTGACGAAAGCACTTCTATTATGCGCGATTTATCATCATGGAAGTGGACACTTCTGTGATGATAATTTTGGTAATGTCATGGAACACTTCTACGACAGCACAGGTATGACTATCTTGATTCTGTCATAAAATTGTCATGGATGTACATGCATAACAGAAAACGTGACCTACTGTGACAAACACGTATCATCACGGAAGTGTCTTTTTTTGTAGTGTTGATGTCTACTACGCAAACTTCTTCTTGTAGACGATGTTGGGCCTCCAAGTGCAGAGGTTTGTAGGACAGTAGCAATTTTCCCGCAAGTGGATGACCTAAGGTTTATCAATCCGTGGGAGGCGTAGGATGAATATGGTCTCTCTCAAATAACCCTGCAACCAAATAACAAAGAGTCTCTTGTGTCCCCAACACACCAAATACAATGGTAAATTGTATAGGTGCACTAGTTCGGCGAATAGATGGTGATACAAGTGCAATATGGATGGTAGATATAGGTTTTTGTAATCTGAAAATATAAAAACATTAAGGTAACGAGTGGTAAAAGTGAGCGAAAACAGTATTGCAACGCTTCGAAACAAGGCCTAGAGTTCATACTTTCACTAGTGCAATTTCTCTCAACAATGATAACATAATTAGATCATATAACAATCCCTCTAAGTGCAACGAAGAGTCACTCCAAAGTCACGCGGAGAATAAACGAAGAGATTATTGTAGGGTACGAAACCACCTCAAAGTTATACTTTCTTATCGATCTATTGGGCTATTCCTATAATTGTCACAAACAGCCCTAGAGTTCGTACTAAAATAACACCTTAAGATACACATCAACCAAAACCCTAATGTCACCTAGATACTCCAATGTCACCACAAGTATCCGTGGGTTTGATTATACGATATGCATCACACAATCTCAGATTCATCTATTCAAACCAACACCAAGAACTTCAAAGAGTGCCCCAAAGTTTCTACCGGAGAGTCAAGACGAAAACATGTGCCAACCCCTATGCATAAGTTCACAAGGTCACAGAACCCGCAAGTTGATCACCAAAGCATACATCAAGTAGATCATGTGAATATCCCATTGTCACCACAGATAAGCACATGCAAGACATACATCAAGTGTTCTCAAATCCTTGAAGACTCAATCCAATAAGATAACTTCAAAGGGAAAACTCAATCCATTACAAGAAATTAGAGGGGGAGAAACACCAATTGATTCAACTATAGTAGCAAAGCTCGCGGTATATCAAGATCGTGCCAAATCAAGAACACGAGAGAGAGAGATAGATCAAACACATAGCTACTGGTACATACCCTCAGCCCCGGGGGTAAACTACTCCCTCCTCGTCATGGAGAGTGCCGGGATGATGAAGATGGCCACCGGTGATGGTTTCCCCCTCCGGCAGGGTGCCGGAACGGGCTCCCGATTGGTTTTTGGTGGCTACAAAGGCTTGCGGCGGCGGAACTCCCTATCTAGGTTCTGTTCTGGAGGTTTTAGTATTTATAGGAATTATTGGCGTCGAGAACAAGTCGGGGGGGGGGGTCCACGAGGAGCCCACAAAGTCGGAGGGCGCGCCCTAGGGGGGTGGAGGCGCCCTCCACCCTCGTGGAGGCCACGTGGCTCTTCTGGCCCAACTCTTTTACTTCGGGGGCTTCTTCTGGTCCATAAAAAATTACCATAAATTTTAAGGTCATTTAGACTCCGTTTGATATTCCTTTTCTGTAGAACTCAAAAACAAGGAAAACAACAGAAACTGGCACTGGGCTCTAGGTTAATAGGTTAGTCCCAAAAATCATATAAATCAAAAATTATAGATATGTTGGAGACGTATCAAGCATCCCCAATCTTAATTCCTGCTCGTGCTCGAGTAGGTAAATGTTAAAAACAGAATTTTTGATGTGGAATGCTACCTAACATATTCATCCATGTAATTTTTATTTATTGTGGCATGAATGTCCAGATCCATAAGATTCAAAACAATACTTTAATATTGACATAAAACAATAATACTTCAAGCATACTAACAAAGCAATTGTGTCTTCTCAAAATAACATGGCCAAAGAAAGCTTATCCCTACAAAATCATATAGTCTGGCTATGCTCCATCTTCATCACACAAAGTATTCAAATCATGCACAACCCCGAGGACAAGCCAAGCAATTGTTTCATACTTTTGATGTTCTCAAACTTTTTCAACTTTCACGCAATACATGCACAACCCCGAGGACAAGCCAAGCAATTGTTTCATGCTCGCCCGCGCACCCTGCCTCATCCCTTGGCCATGTCTGCGCCCCTGCTCCTATTGCGCTCCTCCTACTGCTGCTCTGCTGCCCAGGCACCGATGTCGACCGCGTCCGGCCGCGACTGCCGCGCCTGCCTTCGCTGCTGCTGCTCCTGCTGGAAGCACTACAAAAAAAATACACTTCCGTGATGATACGTGTTTGTCACAGTAGGTCGCGTTTTTTGTCATGCATGTACATCCATGACAAAGTTATGACAGAATCAAGATAGTCATACCTGTGCTGTCGTAGAAGTGTTCCATGACATTACCAAAATTATCATCACGGAAGTGTCCACTTCCAGGACGATAAATCGCGCGTCACAGAAGTGCTTTCGTCAAGGGTGACCAACATGTGGCATCCACCGTAACGGAACGCCGTTAAGCTATCGGGTCGGGTTTTGGATCCGATAACCCGTTAACAGCCCCGACCAATGGGGATTTTCCACGTGTAAAATCATCATTGGCTGGAGGAGACACGTGTCAGGTCCGCATTGGCACAGGTGTCACTCATCCAATGGGCGAGACGCGCCTATGATATGTTGACACGTGGACCGGCCCATCAAGTTTAAATGGGCCGGCCCAACTAAAGGCCCACAAGATTTTGCAGACCATAATGGGTCGGCCCAGCTAAAGGCCCATGAGATTTTGCGGACCATAATGGGCTGGCCCAGCTAAAGGCCCACAAGATTTTGCGGGCCATAATGGGCCGGCCCAGGTAAAGGCCCACAAGATTTTTGTGTGCCATAATGGGCCGGCCCAGGTAAAGGCCCACAAGATTCTTGCGGATCATAATGGGCCGGCCCAGCTAAAGGCCCACGAGATTTCGCCGACATTAATGGGCCGGCCCAGCTGTAGGCCCACAAGATTTTGAGGACCCTAGTAGGCCGGCCCATTAACTGGCTGCCATGTTTTGGGCCAAATGTCGGCCCATATTTGATCCGGTCCATTAATGGCCTGCCACGCTCCGGGCCTAATAGTGGCCCATATGAGATCCGGCCCGTTAAAAGCCTACCACGTTCTGGGCCAAATTACGGCCCAGATCAGGTCCGGCCCTTTAAGAGGCTTTGGGCTCAATTATGGCCCATATCAGATTCGGCCCGTCAACTGGACACTATGCTTTTGGGCCCACTTGCTAAAGGCCCACTTAGTAATTCGGCCTGATATTAGTTTTGGCCTGTTAAGGGCCCGTTTAACATTTCGGCCCTATATTAATTTCGGCCTGTTAAAAGCCCGTCATATAGTTGGGCCTAACTACGGCCCGGTTTGCATCCGGCCTGCTCGCAGCCGATATCTGATTGGGCCAAACAAGGACCGAGACAATTTTGGCCTGTTAAAAGCCCGTGATTTGATTCGCACAATCATGGGCCGGGGTTCATTTCGGGCTGCTGCCGGCCCGTGAGCTGTTCGGCACGTTTCAGGCCCAACCTACATCGTGATTGCATGACGGCCCGATTATGTACCGTAATTTTACGGTTTGGCCGGTTTACTGCGAAGACAGGATATATATACAGTAAAATAACTGCAGCATCGTGAATAAGAAAAAACCTAGACTATACAATAAAGAAATTACGGCATATTACATCCACTGGGCATCAAAGTTCGCCACTATGATAATAAAGCACAAGCAGACAGCAGATTACATACACTGGGCATCAAAGATCGCCACCAGTGCAAATAAACACGCCGACAAAATAATATACAAAACCGACAGCACTTCAATAGAGTTCAAGAAAGGTTAGCCCTGCTGGGGAGCTGCAGCGCAAGCAGCTGAGCAAGATGATGAGACTGCGCTTGTTCAACACTTATATCTTCCTCACTCTGAAAGATAAACAAGCAGACAGATGACAGGTTTTGCACATAAAAGTATCAGTGCTGACAATTCATCACATTTCTTACTGACGAATAAAGTGACACAGTTTAAAATTGCATTAACACAATATGGTATTGTTCAGGTCAAGACATGGCAGGAAATGACATTGTGAAGGAGTTGGCAGCTTCACGACACCACTGGATTACAGATCAAGAACTCATAAGTATCAATGGTTAGTGTGCTGTCAATTTATACCATTTCAGATTGGCAAATAAAGAGACGGTTTAAATAATAGTAGAATGATATGACATTGTTCATAGTTAAGACATTGCAGAATATGACATTGTGCTGTAGTGGGTAGGTTCACCACACCACTGGATTACGGATGAAGAACAGAAGCATACATGCAGTGCAAAAGAAGATCACTTGCTCTGTATAGTTTAATTTACATGGTATGAAGAAGGAACTTGGTTGTACAACTGAAAACTTAAATTGAGAAAGGACAAACTTTTGTTTATGAACTACATAATAAACTTTAAACAAGCAATTTGATGCAAACACCAAAAATAAACAGCTGTTGCAGTCATGCCTAACCAAATATATACAACAAAGTTTGAAGGCTTGAGATGGACAAACTTACATTATTGGTGAAGACAGGCTCTATAAAGGCCTTGTCCATGCTGATGGGGGGGGGGCAATTCAAGAAGTTTACCACAGAATCTTCTTCAAAAGCATTGCCTTTATTCTACATTTTGTTAAGAGTAAATATAGATGTGATAATATACGAAAAATGGAGAATATTTAAGATAAGATGAAGAGTGATGCTACATAACCAAGTAGCTATAAATGTAAGTGCAGCGATACAGGCAAAAGGTACAGCCAAGAGCAATGCACAGCTAAACTTCTTCAGTACCAACCTTATGGTAAGAGTAAATATAGATCTGATGTGTAGAAAATGGAGGGCAAAGGAAAATAAGCTGCAGAGTGATGGTACATGAACAACTACCTGTCATTATAAGTACACTGATAAAGGACAGCATGTACTTACAAGAACAATGCAGAGCTAAAAAAACATTGGCATTGGATATATTCTACACTAATGTAACCATTCATACAGATCAGATAATTTGGAGCGAACAATTGATAAGCAAGCTATCATGCATACTGCTGTCACATAATGAACCAGGTATGTATGCAAGTACAGTGATACAGGACAACAGGTACTAACAAGAGCAAAGCAGCGGGCAGCATATTTGCGATATCCTGTCGTTCTTGTCAAACCGGAATTCTTCTTCGAGCAGATTTCCTGCAAAAAAGATCCGTAAGGCACATGCGGAAAAGTAGAAGTTCAAATTGTCATGTGATTTCATAGACAGTACCTCATCCTGGGAACGAGACCAGTGCATAACAAGGTTTTTCCATTCAATGTCTTCTAAATTTAGCACAGGAGACTTCACCAGAAATTCGTTTATAGACTTGCCATCAAAGTGTGATTTCCTCAGGTAACACCGATACTGCTGCAATGCTTCCTTGAAAAGCACAAGCAAGCTTTGCTCGTCATGACTATCCAGATTGACCCTCGCCTAGTTACAACAATGTAATGTAAATCATTGATGTGTTCAATCAGCAGAAAACAGGAAAATAATAACCATGAATAATAGCACTTACACGTAAGTTGGACAGGAAGATGTGAAAATGGTGTTTGTCTTCACAATAATCTTCCCATGATGGGAATATATGCACGTAGTCCCTAACAACATTGAAAGCATTGTCTTTTAAACTGGGAATAAATGGAATGGGGTTCCAATCTGCAGGAATTGGCCGTCTCTGCAGTTGGGATAGGTCTTCGGCCGGTGGACTTGCTGTACTTTTTGCTGGAGTGGGATTTTTCTGTGGTACAGCTGGTGCTATGGCAAATGAAATCGGTATACCTTTTGCTGGAGTGCAGGTCCTGTGTGGTGGGGCTAGTGGTGTGGCCAGTGAAGTATGGGT